>NC_137458.1:320577895-320658776 GCF_964235325.1 Thermobia domestica
AACGACATCCGTAGTATAGCTATTCATCTGAGCAATGCCGAAAACTGTGTATTTGATACTAATATTGGACGTTTTCAGTCATTTTTACACGTCACCCCTTCTCATTCCCCTAGGTATGCTAGGAGTGTCTTATCCCCATAGTATCTTTTTGCAGATTTACCAATTTTGGTTAAAATTGCTCCAGGGCGTTTCAGAGTTATGCTCGAACATGTATTTCCATCTTTATTGGATCAAAAGACCCAGTATATTTCAGGCAAAAATTTTCTTATAGGCCTTATATCTGGTGAACTACATTTAGTATATTCAAGCCAAAACTATCACTTAAGGGTCTTCACTACAGCGAAATTAAATTACCGCTAATTTTAGAGATTTTCTGTAGTATCTTCAAAACAAATAAAAATATTCGAATAGCAAAAGCGTAGTGAAGTAGAAATACGATTTTGCATGTGATACTGTTATCACAACTCATCTATCTGCTTTCGATTTGCAACTGTAGATAGATTTAGCTTTTTTTGCGAGTTCTGTAAAAAGCGGCATACTAAAAGCAGATAGGTGAATTGTGATAAAGGTATCACAAGCAAAATCGTGTTGTCTAATTCAATACGTTTCTGCTTTTCGAATATTTTTATTTGTTTTGAAGATATTACAGAAAAATTCTAAAATTAGCGGTAGTTTAATTTTGCTGTAGTGAAGACCCTTAAGTCAGTATGATGTGCGTATTGCGTAAAAAATACGAAAACTCGATTTAGGGACCGTTCAAAAATTTTGTGGCCCCTGCTCCAAAAACTAATTATTGGCCAAGATCGCTGTCTTTTGATCCACTTTTTTGACCATTCCTAAAGTTCTTGCCCAAGATCGCAATCTTTTGATTCATTTTTTGAACATTCCTAAAATTCTTGGCCAAGATCGCAATCTTTTGATTCATTTTTTGAACATTCCTAAAATTCTTGGCCAAGATCGCAATCTTTTGATTCATTTTTTGAACATTCCTAAAATTCTTGGCCAAGATCGCAATCTTTTGATTCATTTTGTGAACATTCCTAAAATTCTTGGCCAAGATCGCAATCTTTTGATTCATTTTTTGAACATTCCTAAAATTCTTGGCCAAGATCGCAATCTTTTGATTTATTTTTTGAACATTCCTAAAATTCTTGGCCAAGATCGCAATCTTTTGATTCATTTTTTGAACATTCCTAAAATTCTTGGCCAAGATCGCAATCTTTTGATTCATTTTTTGAACATTCCTAAAGTTCTTGGCCAAGATCGCAATCTTTTGATTTATTTTTTGAACATTCCTAAAATTCTTGGCCAAGATCGCAATCTTTTGATTCATTTTTTGAACATTCCTAAAATTCTTGGCCAAGATCGCAATCTTTTGATTCATTTTTTGAACATTCCTAAAGTTCTTGGCCAAGATCGCAATCTTTTGATTCATTTTTTGAACATTCCTAAAATTCTTGGCCAAGATCGCAATCTTTTGATTCATTTTTTGAACATTCCTAAAATTCTTGGCCAAGATCGCAATCTTTTGATTCATTTTTTGAACATTCCTAAAGTTCTTGGCCAAGATCGCAATCTTTTGATTCATTTTTTGAACATTCCTAAAATTCTTGGCCAAGATCGCAATCTTTTGATTCATTTTGTGAACATTCCTAAAATTCTTGGCCAAGATCGCAATCTTTTGATTCATTTTTTGAACATTCCTAAAATTCTTGGCCAAGATCGCAATCTTTTGATTCATTTTTTGAACATTCCTAAAATTCTTGACCAAGATCGCAATCTTTTGATTCATTTTTTGAACATTCCTAAAGTTCTTGGCCAAGATCGCAATCTTTTGATTCATTTTTTGAACATTCCTAAAATCCTTGGCCAAGATCGCAATCTTTTGATTCATTTTTTGAACATTCTTAAAGTTCTTGGCCAAGATCGCAATCTTTTGATTCATTTTTTGAATATTCCTAAAATTCTTGGCCAAGATCGCAATCTTTTGATTCACTTTTTGAACATTCCTAAAGTTCTTGGCCAAGATCGCAATCTTTTGATTCATTTTTTGAACATTCCTAAAATTCTTGGCCAAGATCGCAATCTTTTGATTCATTTTTTGAACATTCCTAAAATTTTTGGCCAAGATCGCAATCTTTTGATTCATTTTTGGGTCATTCCTAAAATTCTTGTATATAAAGAGATAAATAATTAATAAAATTAAGTGGAAAATTTCAGTTCACATGGTATTACTATGTTCTCTAGATCAATATTTTTGATCAACTGCCGGTCTGGTCAACGACTGTGTTTCATCTGGCACGCGAATAATATATATTGTATTTGTTCCATTTTTATCTTAATTAGCTTGGATACATGAAACAAGAAACTGGATATGTGCAGAATATAACAAAGATTTTCTTTTATTGTGGCCTATATCTTGCGTATACTCAGTGAACCATCGCCTCAGGGAGAGCAAGGAAACTGTTCCTCAAATATAGTCTTTGTTTTGTTCAGGCCCAGGTGCGGTGCTGATTAATGGTTAAATGAGTGGCCACGAAATATTTTAGGTTCACATTGCTTTTTAAGCTTCAAATTTTTTATATTTCTTTTTATTCTTTCGTCAACTTCATCCTACGAAGGCCGGTAGCTATTATAACTATTCATTAAAAGTCCTAATAACATTATAGATTGAATTTCCTCATTCAGAACAGTCGATTTTTGACCTAATAAGCTATGTCGTTATATACTCGTATATAGACTCCAGTTGATTTTTCAAAATCTCTTCTCATCTTACATTATTGACGATGTCAGTGTAAACTCTTTACACTTAGGACAGGGTGATATTTCGATATATCGATCAATCAAAATATTCATAGGCCTATATAGACATTTAGATATATTGATGAATCAAAACATCGATATATTGACGTTCCGATATATCGATCAATCAAAACATCCATATATTAGCATTTCGATGTATCGATCAATTAAAACATCGATATATATTGGCGTTTCGATATATCGATAAATCAAAACTTCGATATATTTTGACGTTTTGGTATATCGATTAATCAAAACACCGATATATTTTGACGTTTTGGTATATCGATTAATCAAAACATCGATATAGTGACGTTTCAGTATATCGATTAATTACAATATCGTATGTTTTGAAACTTACCTTAATCGATATATAGGTCTACATATCAACACATCCTTTGATCATAGCAAAATGATATGAAAAACTTACTTTAATATTTCTATGTATCACACTAAGTATCAATATCGACCGATATATTGGTATTTTTGATACTTTTGAAACATTGTCGATATTTCGGTATTGCAATTACGGGCATTTCCCTATCTTTTATATGTCGATACAGTTTCGATATTTTACCATATCCATTTTTGGACCCATATCCGAATATTGTAGAGCCTTAATAAAACAAAACTGATCAATGCATCAAATATATATTAATAATACGAGGGGAGTCCAATAAGTTATCTATCTAAACAGGAAGAATGTAGATAGGCTCACCTGGTCATCACTGTTTTTCGATGTGGTCTTCATGGAGGTCTATGCACCGTTGCCACTTTTCGGACAGTGAAGAAATCTGAGAGAAAAATGTAGTCTTTTTGTCATGGTCTGCAAACCACTGGGAAACAGCCTGTTGTACCCCCAATGCTCTCAGGATCCCAATGGTGAGTCCAGGTTTCGTCACCTGTCACTAGTTGAGCCAGGAATTTGTTCAGGTCCTCCTTAAAGAAGTCCAACAAGTCTTGGGACAACTGCATCCGGCAAACATTTGCTACGGGGCGTAACACAAACACTGTGCTCACGGCCACAGCGTTGCTCCGACTGACCTCAAATTGCGCAGCGGGGTTTCCCACAGTGGCCTTGGCATGCGTGTCAGGGGTCAATATGCTCCGCTTCTTCCTTCCTGTCTAGGTAAACCACTGGGAAACAGCCTGTTGTACCCCCAATGCTCTCAGGATCCCAATGGTGAGTCCAGGTTTCGTCACCTGTCACTAGTTGAGCCAGGAATTTGTTCAGGTCCTCCTCAAAGAAGTCCAACAAGTCTTGGGACAACTGCATCCGGCAAACATTCTACGGGGCGTAACACAAACACTCTGCTCACGGCCACAGCGTTGCTCCGACTGACCTCAAATTGCGCAGCGGGGTTTCCCACAGTGGGCTTGGCATGCGTGTCAGGGGTCAATATGCTCCGCTCCTTCTTTCTTGTCTAGGTAAACCACTGGGAAACAGCCTGTTGTACCCCCAATGCTCTCAGGATCCCAATGGTGAGTCCAGGTTTCGTCACCTGTCACTAGTTGAGCCAGGAATTTGTTCAGGTCCTCCTCAAAGAAGTCCAACAAGTCTTGGGACAACTGCATCCGGCAAACATTTGCTACGGGGCGTAACACAAACACTCTGCTCACGGCCACAGCGTTGCTCCGACTGACCTCAAATTGCGCAGCGGGGTTTCCCACAGTGGGCTTGGCATGCATGTCAGGGGTCATTATGCTCCGCTCCTTCCTTCCTGTCTAAGTAAACCACTGGGAAACAGCCTGTTGTACACCCAATGCTCTCAGGATCCCAATGGTGAGTCCAGGTTTCGTCACCTGTCACTAGTTGAGCCAGGAATTTGTTCAGGTCCTCCTCAAAGAAGTCCAACAAGTCTTGGGACAACTGCATCCGGCAAACATTTGCTACGGGACGTAACACAAACACTCCGCTCACGGCCATTGCGTTGCTCCGACTGACCTCAAATTGCGCTGCGGGGTTTCCAACAGTGGCCTTGGCATGCGTGTCAGGGGTCATTATGCTCCTCCCCTCCCCTTCTGTTTATGTAGATAACTTATTGGACTCCCCTCGTACTTGTGTAACAGTTTCGGCAAGGTAATATCGCCTTCATCAGACACGTTATGCCTTCACCACACATAAAGCGTTAATGAACAAACCTAAAATGAACAAGGTTGTAAAGCCATGTTAACACCATCATTATCCGGACCTTTGCAATTTTTTTCTTTGATCTTATTTATAGAGGTTTTAGAAACGAAGGCTGCCATCAACTGAACAGTTAGTCTAATAAAGCGTTTGTAATAATCTCTTTTTCCAATTTTTCTGTTTGTGTTTAAGGTATATTTGCTACGCTATTTGCGTGTTCTTTTGACATTAATAAAATAGCAATTTGTTTCAGGATCAATTAGAAAGGATTCTTCAGAAACTATATAGCGAAACGAGCTTTTACTATTAGAAGAAGTGCAATCCATATTGCTAACAGTATTAAAATGCTAAATCTTTAATAGGTAGAAAGAACTTATTAATGAAAACTAAATATACCGTACCATTGACGTGTATCGCGTATCAAATGATCATTGTTTATAGGAGATATATACACAGAGATATGCTAAAGGGTGTGTCTTCACGTACAGAGAGAACAGAATATCACATGCGTGTTTGAGCCACCAGAAGAAGTGTTACCAGACACATATTAATGATGCGTCCCCTAATAATGTATCTTAATAAAAGCCAACACCTTTGCTTTGCTAGTATGAATCATATTGATGCATGATATGTCGGGTTTTTGTGTTTCTATGAGAACGGACTGGGAAATCCTGTAGAGAAAATGCAATATATATATATATATATATATATATATATATATATATATATATATATATATTTAACTTTGAGTGCTGGAAAAATGAAATATCTATAACACGTAACGATTAATTGACTTCGCAATTTTAAAAAATAAGAATCAGCCAGAAAAAAAAAATATATATATATATATATATATCAAATTTGTTAGTTTCTTCTTAAAGAAAAACGTATTTTATGAGTCGTTGAGCAAGCATTGACGCTGAACAAATCCCAGGGGAATGAGTGGGGCATGTCCCCTCCAATCTTGGAACTGGGGTCCCCTCCAATAATCCGATTTGAAATGTGTTTTCTGGGAGAAATGTGATGATTTGGGTCCGATTGCTACAAAAGAAAGTGAGATGAAATTAATGTTTCCCCAGAATAAGCCTTACATCTGCCCTCTCCCAATGTTGAAGACAACTCTGTTCCCCTGATCCTCCACAGCATTGTTTTTCAACTTCATAAATATTTTCAACGCCTCTTTAAAAATATTTTTTAAAAAAATATTGGAACGGTCTTACCCGTCCCCCTCAATGTTGAAGACAGATTTGAGCCACTGTGAACAAGTATCTGCGAAGACGCAGTTTTAAATGGTCTCGTTTTTGATTGATTAATTGAGTGGATTTGTTTAATTTTTGGATTGATTACTTGACTTGATTTGAATGTTTGATTTATAATAACTGATTTGTGAATGTTTAATATTTTGCATAAAAGTCAGTAATTTCAATACGTTGATTTGTTGTACAAAAGTTTGTTTGAAACAAATCTGCACCGAAGAAGCTGAACGGAATGTTAGCAGAAAGATTAAAATTCACTACGATTCCGACCGGAAGAAAGATGAAACATTAAAACAAAAATAAAGCAGGTAGTTTGAGATAAATGAATTTCCGCTAAACCCAAACAAAAAAAAGAGTTTATGTCTTAAAATAATTATCAAAGTGTCCAAAATTTGGAAAATCAATTCGTTTATACTGAGGCAGGACTAGAAATATTATCTTGTCATCTTATTGTTAGTTAAACTATTAGTGGAAAGCAGAAGTTTACAAAAGCTTAAAGTTTATGAAGTATAATAATTTCATTTATTTAATTTTAGTAACTACAGTCCCTGTTGTAGTTATGCAACCACGCACAACACAACAGAATTCTTCTCCATCTTGATTCTCTTCAACATATCTATAGTCTGTCAACGACTTTTTGTTACTTCCTGTGACGTCATTCCATGTCATGAATCGGACCCATCTTTCCTAACGGAATATCCGGGACTCCCAACTTTCTGTGAGGAACTCTCTTGCGCCGCCACAGAACGATTCAGAATTATGCATTTTTTGGATAGAGGAGATTACAATAACGCCACCTCAGCTCAATAGTTAATAGTTTTTTTTTTTTTTTTTGAGATATTCGCCCTCAAAGTTCATTTTCCCACGGTTTTGGACACCCTTAGCTCGGAAAGTATGCTCACGAGTCACAGCTTACCTCTGATCATAGCTTCATATGATTTTTTTTTTTTTTTTATTTTGAAGTGAAAAATTGCCTGTTTCAGTTCGTCGATCTAGTTCATTAATATAGCTAATTAAGTCTATTTTACAACCTATCCATGCCACTACTAAGAACAAATAGTAAAACACTACGCAGTAACTTAGCCTATGTCCGATTCTTCTTCTGCTAATTTACCTTACATTACATTTCTATTTATACTTACCTAGATCACCATTCTGAACTGACCAGAACATGCTTCTAATACTGAAAAGAAGGTTATGTGGAGGAACAAATGGAGAAGTCGAGAAGGAACAGTTCAGGTTTAGAAGAGCTAAGGGCACAAGAGATGCCATTGCTTATTAAGAGTAATCGGTGAAAGGTTTTTTAAAAAAGGAGAAAGAGGTGTATGTTAAATTTATTGATCTATAAAAAAGGGTTTTTGGCCGCGAGAATTGTTGTTGGGAGTTCTAGAGAAGGTTGGTTTGAAATGGAGAGATCAAAAAAACTTTCTACATAAGAAACATTAACCAACAAATGTGTGTTAGAATAGGGGAGAAAATGGACAGAGGAGAGTGCAGTTGGAATAGGAGGTTGACAGGGATGCTGTCTCTTGCCAACATTAATTATAATTCAATTGATACAACTTGTCCCTTGTGACAGTTGCTTTCCTCTGTTTTTACCTACACGTGGTCATAACAATCAGGTAAGAAGGACTGTTTCTATAGCAACAGCACATTCAACCAATTACAGTGGCTCATTTCTCTCGCTCTGCGATAGTAAACATTCCATCCTTTCCGCACGTTGCCAATTTGAATATAAACAAATGCACATTGTTTTAGTCGAATGTCAACTTGAGTAGTGGACCTAGTGATTATTGGAAGCATTCCTTTTAGTTCAGTTTTGTGTCATTTAGCATTTTACATTTAGTAAATGTTAATATGGAACAAGAAACAATTCACTTGTCTTACTCGTGTAGTTCCAATATTCAACGCAAAAGCTGGCAACGCAGGATTGAGCACCACGTGCGCGCAGCGAACTGTCACAAGGGACAAGTAGTGTCAATTGCAGTGTAATGTCTATAATTAAGATGGCATTTTGGTAGAAGGTAGAATGACTAAGTTTATACGGTTTTCAGATGATATGACGCTTGTTGAAATCTTCAAAGAAAATCAATGAGATGTTATAAAACTTGAAAAAGGGTGCCCGTGAAGAATATGGGATGAAAAGAAATGTTGGAAAGACAAAAGCCATGGTAACTGGAACGAAGCGGTCGGTGTCAAATATAGAGGTGAAAGGGGAGAAAACAGAACACGTGACTGGTTTTCAATAACTGGGTAGTAAGTATTATTAGTGATGGCATGAAGTGTAAACGTGAAATAAAAGCAACAACAGGAATGGCGAAAGAAGACTTTAGGAGGAAGAAAATACTATTTTGTGGGACCTTGTATAGACAGTTGAGAAAAAAACTCATAAAATGCTTTGTGTGGATCATTGTGTCGTATGGGGCAGAAATGGACATAACGCAAAAATTATGAAAAAAAGACCAAAAGGTTTCAAATATGGGTGTAGAGAAGAATGGAAAAAGTTAGGTGGGTCGAGCAGAAAACGAAGAGAGAGTTTTAAAAATAATGTCGAAAAAAAGAACAATTTTAGATGTAATTGAAAAGAGTAGCAGAAAATTGTTAGGAAATTGGCTGAGAATTCCAGTGTTGAATTCAGACTTTATAGTCAGGGGTCACTAATAGGTTCAGAGGGGGCACTCATAAGGTTTAAGGGGAACTTGAACGTCGTTACTTCATACATACGCGTACCTTAATTTATGTAACTTTTTATGCAACTCAGGGGAGTGACAACAAAACTTAGGAGATCTTCACCTCCCTGAGATGTGGCTGAATTCAATTATGATCCCTAGTTCCTACATTAGGACATCTTCACTCGATGGAAAGCAGCAGAAAAGACAAACCACCAAGCTTCTCCTTGCTCAAGGGCTTTGGACAATACATCAACCATAATTGTGTCGAAAAGAGAGAAACTTAATTGTTACAGAACTTAAAACTAACACAACTGAACATAAAACAAGTGAGGACCAAACCCAAAGTGACTTATTTTCTTCAGTGATTTAATACGTATATAATACACAAATTTAGCCCAAAGTTATGTAAAATATACAACATTTTCAATTATATAGGCTAGTACTAGTACTGATATTCTTAATAGGCAATATATGTAGAGCTAATATAATAAGATAACATAAGCAATGAATTAAGTTGCTAAATGCTGAAGGCGAAACAGAAATTTGTGTGTGGTCTGTAACATGAATAAAACTAAATGAAAAATTAAACATATACAAAATTTTATAAGGCACTATTTTTGTACATACATTTTGAATGAATTACAAAATATATATTGCAGTTGGGGATTTAGGCCAGTGAATATATTAGAAGCCTAGCATATAAGTTGACCTAGACTTCAGTCCCGCTATAATTCAACTGCTCTAAAATTTGGTACTTCATAGTTATACAATCTGGCTGTTTTACAATTACATTTTTGCTTCTTATGATTATCTTCCATAATCGAAATAACAGAACAGAAACGGGATTTCACTTACTTTCACTCTAAATTAATTTATTTCGGAATTTGATTTAAATCAACTATTTTTATTTTAAAAATCAAATGATTTAAATGATGTAAATCAGACTGATTTAAATCAATCCACCCTGCGGAAGTTAATACACAATATACTCCAATAATAAATACAGGGTGTTTCAAAACAACACCGAAAACGTTTGGGAGGTGATTCCTGACACCAAGAAAAGACGAAAAGTATAGACCAACCTGGGTGCACAAATGCTTCCTTTCGTAGTTATAGGCTGCCGAAAACATGATAAAATGAACTTTAAAGGTCCATAGATCCAAAATTACGGGACCTAGCGTAGTCGGGTCAGGACTTCACTTAGGTACTAATATGTGCCCTATCCAAAAATACATGTTTCAGAATTCTAAGATACTCACGTAACAATTTTTATAGAGGGATTTGGCTACGGGCATATAAGTTGAAGTACTCATAACTACCTCTGTAAAACTTGTTTGCGAAGTACCGCAGGATTGTGAAACTTGGATATTTGGATAAGGCGCATACTAGTTCCAAAGTAAAGTCTTGACCCGAGTACAGTAGGTCCCATAGTTTTGGAGCTATGGACCTTTAAAGTTCATTTTTTCCTGTTTTCGGCAGCCTATAAGTCCAAAAGGAAGCATTTGTGCATCCAGGTTGGTCTATACTTTTTGTCTTATCTTGGTGTCAGGAATCACCTCCTAAATATTGTCGGTGTTGTTTTGAAACACCAAGATAAGATAGTTTAAATGTTGTTATATTATCAGTGATATCCCCCCCTTATGTCCATGACGCACCCCCCCCCCAACTGCCTGACTTATCCCCTCTCCTTAGTATGAGAAATTATTAATCAAGAATTACAAATGGAACCGGAAACCTTAAAAGCGTTTCAACTATTAACCAAAATGGTCAGTATCGTGGTATAAAAGACAGAAGAAAAAAATTTATGCATTGTGTTATCCGTATAGGTATTCTTCCATGAAAATAAAAATCTTCTTTTCGATTAATTTTTACAGCCCCCTCAAACATATTTATATAAATTTTACTCCCGCAATATTTCAATGATGCAGTTTGCGACATAGCGTCACCCCCCTTGTGGGCACCCCTGGTTATATCACACCCTTCGGGGACCTCTCGTGAGGAAGAAGGACTCCGATAACTTCTAGATGAAATTAAGAAAAAATCAGGACCTAAATTTTGTACATCAATTTACCAAACGAGACGAGAAAAATTCGAGTTCGTCTCATAATCGACACTAATTTGGACAGACGAAGAAGATTGGAGGACACTGTAGGGCAGAGTTTTCATATTAATAAGTAATAACAATATACTACTTGACTTTGGCACAGAAAAGGCGATCTTTAGTTTCTGTGACGATGTACTGCCGTGTTTCTCAGCCCAGGATGATTGTTAATTAATTCTTTGTTGTAGGCTAAATTCATCGCGTTGAGTAGCATCATAAATTTTAAGATTTCATCTGTTCGTCATTTTCCAATAATGGTGAACGGAACCATTGTACAGGATGTAAGATCATAAATTATTGTACGTGTTGGCAATGGTGACGGTGCAGTTAGTTGCTTTCATTGCCGTTGTTAAGTATGCATTTTAGCTGCCCTGTCACGTCCTCTGTGGTACAATTTTTCAAACTGTAATTCTCATCTTGGTGGACAGAAACAGATTTCCCATATAGAGCCTTATCTGTACGTTATGATGAAGGCTTTCCCAAGTTCGCCTTAGGCTCGGTGGATGTATGTGTAATCATGTGACAATGTACCTGAGCAGCTTCCTGGAGTTGAAACCTTGTTCCTTGTCCAGAATAAACAAGGTATTGACACTTTGGTCTGTAGGAGTCTTCTTGTTGGCTAGCAAGGACTATATGTAAGACAATTCTACATATCTCTCGTCGTATTGCGACAGGAAGATATAAACTGTACTGTAATCTATAAGACACGTTTAGCTTGCTTGAAGGTAGATTAGCACATGATGTTGAAAGTAGAAATAAGGAACGGAAACAGTCTTCACTAGAAACGAGTGGCTTTCACATTACGTAGCGAAGCTATGGACGACTTCCAAATCACGAATTTCATATTAAAACCAGGGGGCGCCGTGATCTAGTGGTAAGAGCGTTGAACTTATCCCTACGTCGGTGTGGTCCCGAATTCGATCCCGGCCGGTGCTTTTCCAATTTTCGGCATTCATCCATCGTCGTGAGGCAAACTGGGTGAATAAAAGACGTGGCAGCAACTAAGTCTAGAAAGCTTCTGATACGCGGCATTGATCACGTGTTCGTTGCTAGGCAGGGCGTAGTTCATCCGTTCACTAACAGATGGCGTTGGAGTGGCACAGGCCCACAAAGGGTGTAACGAAATACTTTAGTTTGCATAATATTTACCTGTACCGTGGGCAAAAAGTGTTCATAAATATGTAATATACTTAGTAGAATGTTCATTTTAAATTAACATAAAAAGAAGAATGTTTTTAATATCTGTAAGAGAGATTATTATGGGATAGTGGTGAATACGTACATGTTATGTGTTGATCTAGTCAAGTGAATTTATGTATTTTACGGTCTTAAAAAGAATATTAAGACATATCAAGCAATAAAGGTGAGATTAATAATCTTTAATTATCTGAGTTGATTTTTGCATTGAGAAAAGTAATTATCGCTTCGTAATTTATATGTTACAAAACGAACCAGGTTGACGACGATTATCTATAGAGTCGTTATAAAAATTTGGTTTACCAAACCCGGGACTTTTGAAAATTCAGTTCCCGAAGAAGGAAAGTAGGGCTGAATTTACTTGGATATTACCATTTATGAATACGAACTTAACCGTATTACGAAGCGGTAAGGTCATCAAAAGAAAAATGGATAGTGAAATAGTGCAACAGGAATCTAATACCAGTAATCCAGATGAAATGAGTGCAACGCCAAGTTTGTCATCTGAAGATCGACTTTTGTTAGCTGTGCAGCGACAAATTATGCAAATGACGACTGAGATAAAACAAACCATGGAACAGAAGCTCATTGAATCTAACGCAAACATGGAACAAAAGTTCTATGAAGCTAACCAGACCATGGAACAAAAGTTCTATGAAGCTAACCAGACCATGGAACAGAAGATAGAATTGAAATTCAACGAAGCTAGCAAGCAGTATGAGGAATTAAGTAAACGAATAGAACGGATAGAACTGAAATCAGACGATACGAAACAAACAATCGTCCAAGTGATGAACGACATATCCTTGCAGTTTGAAGAGAAGTTAAAAAGGTTATCCGATGAATGTCAAAAAAAGCACGATCATCAAAATCATGAAATCTGTGCTGTAAAAAAGGATTTAACGTCAATAGAATCTTCCGTTAAGCATCAAAAGATCCAGTTGGCTACTATGCAGGAAGAAATTAAAATGTTACAGGCTAGAGATAACATCTATTGCAATAATCAGGGCAGTGATCGCTTCGAGTTTCCCCGATCACCGGATATAAATTCGCCTTCGCCGGAATCTGAGGAGGATATTGTATTAGAGGAAAATTGCCCGAAGATCACTGATGAACGAAATATAAATGGTATCATGACACAGCACGCTACGGACCGGAACAATCACACCACAAGAACAAGGAGTGAGAAAAGAAAGGTTAAGTTAAGTGTCAAGATGAGCGAAATCAAAGCCATGAGTAAATTTAGTGGTAAGTGCAATGAAAATGCTAGTTCTTTCTTAGAGAAGTTCCAAGACGAATGTAATATAATGTCTATCGACCGGTCACAATATATGAAATTAATACCCCATGTATTACTCCCACCTTGTTCCTTATGGTTTAAAGCGATACGTGATCATATTAGTACATATGAGGAATTTAAAGCGGCATTGATCGCGAATTATGAAAATGACCTTTTGCTGGCAAACAGAGATGCCACTCTTAGAAATCAACATTTCAATCCTCGATTGCACAAATCTATTGTAGAGTTTGTTGTAAATGTCTATAATGAATTAAAGGTTGTTAATCCCTTGCAATCGGAATCAAGAATAATTGCATCGATTCGCAATTTGCTTCCATTTAAATTACAGCAGATCTTATTTTCCACACAGTGTATGAGTTTCAGTCATTTATTAATGCTTGTACAATGCTACGAAACTCAATATCATGCTATGAATTTAACACAACCAGGAATGGGTAAAAATAAGAATAATTCAGATCATTTGGTCCCTGTTCGGAATTTGAATATTCGAAGTGTGAATAATAATGAACCGAACCTAAGACGAATATACTCTAGCAATCAAAATGAACAAAATAGACAAGGTTATGTAGGAAATCCGCCTAACCTAAGCAATCGAAGTAGACACAAAATTAATAGAAATACATATCGAAATCCTAGAGATGCTACCAATCCTATGTATAGATATAATCATTGTTCACGAGATGGTACTTCGTATCCAAATTCAAATCATGATGAAAGACATGTACAACCTAATGTAGAACCTAACCACGATTGTGCGGTACAATGCACTTTATTAGATTCATATGCCAGTGCGAATGTAACATGATTGCCGTTAAAGAAATTATGTTACATCCATGTTGATTATAGATTCTTGTGAATTTTCGTTTTAAAGTTTGTGTTAATATTAATAATGAAAACGATGGTTATAAATATTTGAAATGCATCTAGTTAAAGAGTTAGTATCACCCAACATTCTTGATCAAATAAATAAGAATGAAAAATAATAATAATAATGAAAAATGTGTTCATTTAATAACAAAAGGGTGTCTTTTGTTTCTTGTAAAATAAATTTATTTACTTCCATTTGATTATTTAAACGTAGGTTATGTTTAATTGTTATTCTTTCTTATTAATATGAAGAATCATAATTCAATTTATAATTAGTTAAAGACAAAAATTATTTCATATTAGATTGATTTGTATTTAATTATCAAAGATTATGTTATAAATAAGATCCATTCTATAAAATCAATTATTCAATGATTACATTGAGTGAAATTCTTTTTTTTATTTTTTTTGGACATCTTAGTGCTACTATGTATACATTACAATTGCAATCTCTAACTTATTTGTTATACAATGCGCCCGAAAAGAACAAATATTATTTGTCATATCATCGTTTGTAATAATGATCGAAACTAGTAATCTTGATAGTTTGTATTTCACCCTCGTTAATTATATTTATAAGCGACGATGTTTTTAATGATAAAGAATAAATAATAATGTAATAAAAGAGAAATATTAATGAAATCAAAGATTTATTGTAAATGTATTTATGTGAATGATAATAACTAATATTTTATATATATATGAGGGTTAATCAAAATGTAATGTACGAGGTGTGATCGAAATATAAAGAACATACGTAATGTACGAACATTAATCTAATCAGACCAGTGGTTCTTGAATATAAAAGCCAAGCCCACTCATGACTTTTATATTCAGTCCCTTTATCGGGCGACATTTTCTGTAACGAAATACTTTAGTTTGCATAATATTTACCTGTACCGTGGGCAAAAAGTGTTCATAAATATGTAATATACTTAGTAGAATGTTCATTTTAAATTAACATAAAAAGAAGAATGTTTTTAATATCTGTAAGAGAGATTATTATGGGATAGTGGTGAATACGTACATGTTATGTGTTGATCTAGTCAAGTGAATTTATGTATTTTACGGTCTTAAAAAGAATATTAAGACATATCAAGCAATAAAGGTGAGATTAATAATCTTTAATTATCTGAGTTGATTTTTGCATTGAGAAAAGTAATTATCGCTTCGTAATTTATATGTTACAAAACGAACCAGGTTGACGACGATTATCTATAGAGTCGTTATAAGGGCTGTCATGCCAAGTGGTTTAATATTAAAAGTAGAAGTACTAGATATTACACTTCTTTTTGTAGCAGAAGGAAAAAATAAGAGGTGGACTATGCTCTAGACACGCTGAACCCATATCAAAAATGTTTCTCGATATCTCTTACAGTTTTTGCTGAATAACCGGGATCTTCAGACCATAGCCTGCGGGCCTAGTTCTGTTTACGAGACGAGATGAGAAATAAAGTTTTTAAATTTCCTCGTCCCCTTTCGTAAATTTATGTACAAAATTTATGCCCTCAATTTCTTCTTAATTTCAAATCTTAGACCTCAAGCACTATTTTAGTAATACATAATTTATAACATAAAAATTGATGAAGTGATTGTACGAACACAATGAAGAGCATGTTTCAACGTTTGAAGATACGTAAGCCATTGCACAATATACGTCTATAGTAAATATGGTTTAAATGTTCTTGTAATCCAGGGCCGGCCCTACCATATGTGCAACACGTGCATTTACACGGTGCTATAAGTTTCGAGGAGCGGCAAAATTTGTCATAACTATATTATTTAAAATAAATATTTGTTGTTGGAAACATACTTCATGATGATGATAGTTAAATTTACTAAGGTGACCTTCTACCTGAATAGTACATTCATAAATCATGTATTAGTTGCATTAGTTTAAGGTCACATGAACAGTGCTAAAGCAAATCGTCAAACAAATTGCTTGATTGTTGTCAAACATAAGAACTCAATTCTCCAACAGTAGCGAACACCTGTTCCATTTTGTTAGTTAGTTTTCATAGGAAAACTAGTCTTGTCTTTGTCACAAGTCCCTTATCATTGAAGATGGAAACGAGTTTTTGTTTAACTTTTTATTAGATGTAGAAGGGAAATCAAGAAATAAAGATAAGAGAGCTAGTTGCACTAGAATTTCAAACTAATATGTTGAGATTGAAGCTCAATATTGAATTCTGTAAAAAGGATTACGATCTTTCCTTTGCACGTGTGTTTGCTTTATCTTTCATAATATATTATTATTTAAAGAAAAAACAAACACAATGAGATCGTTTTTGTAGTATTAAGGCCATTCTGAGTGCGACTACTCTTTCTCTTCCCTTCGTTGTCCATGATGGGGTAGCATTCTTAAAATTGTGACTTTTAAGATTTGTTCTTTCTGGAGAAAGGAGGCGGAAAATTACCTAGAATCGGCCCTATGTATCATATTTGTCGTGGGCCTTTCATGATACGGAAACATTCAGATAGGTTCTAGATGAAATTAAGAATAAATGAGGACATAAATTTTATATATCAATTTACAAAAAGAGACGAGAGACAAGAAAAGGTCTTCGAGAATTGAGACGAGACTCTTACAAAATTTAAGAAACGAAACCAGAAAATGTATTTCTCCTTTCGTTTTGTAGGTAATGTACTACTAAGTGTGTTGATAATTTTCTCATAGTCTGTAATAGACAGTCAGAAGCTACCTTCATCGTTTGATCTTTGACAAACGTATTCAAAAACCAGTGACAGAACAGGGGAAAGAGAAAACGAGCTCATGGCAAGGCGTCACTCAACGTTGAGTTGAGTGCGTGGAAGAAAAGGAGAGAGAGAGAGAGAGAGAGATGGAAGAAGAACGTCCAAAGCTTGTATGATGAAGCTGTCACTTCTAGTTTTCCGTTCCATGAGATACAAGACCTCGATAAGTGGATCAACACAGCTCTTTACATCAACTAACAAGGTGTTCAATGCGTTTTGGCTGTTTCACTTTCTCACTGCCTTTATATCTTGTTAATCTTTATTTATTTTTTATGTATTAGGGGCGTTTACACTAACAAACACAAACTCAGAGAAATAAATAAATAACGCATGCATGCGTAGGCAATACGCATTCAAAAGCTTATAAATATAGACATACACAAAAAAACAGCAGAGGATCGTTTTAATTTCTACGTTTCGTTTCGAGATATTTCGTAATTTCTTGTTAAACTTGTTCAGTAGATGCTCAGAAGGGATTAAAAGGAAACTATAAGTCCTTTGACACGACGCCCTCTTTCTTAATCTAGTGGCTAAAGCATGTGTCTTTGGTATACGAGGTCCAGAGATCTGTTCACTGACGTAACTAAGGAGAGCAAAAGGGACTTGGGCCCCGAGCACCTTATTAGGGTGGCACAAAACTGAGCAAATATTTATTTTCACTTTAAGGCAAGGATAGGAGTTTTAGCAAACTAAAGATCATTAAAAAATACCTCAGAAACTTAACAGTACAACAACGATTCATTAACCTTAGAATCATATCCATAGAGCATTAGTTAGCTTCAAAGTTACCTTTTGAGGACATTGTAAAAGCCTTTGCAACCAAAAGAGCATGCAAAGGTAAATTTTAGTTCCAATTTTTTGTGTTTTCATTTAATTTACATCGATTTAAGAGATGTGTACAATGTCTGAATATAATACTTGAAACAACAGCTTGACTGTCATAATTAAATATTATATTCTAAAGCAACAGACTATTGATTCATTCTACACATATGCACATCCCAATATAATTCCAAAAACATTGTGATTTGCAGTTATTATGATAAGACTATCAGAATATGTCAAGCATGGTATTCTCAGATTATTTGGCAATCAAATACTAATTGGTTTGGTGTTCCATCTTGTACTAAAAATAATAATGTACTGCAAATTTGAAACCAAGCTTTACTACTTGAAGAAAAAATGGAATAGAAGAATTTCTGTGTGATGCCAATATGAGGTGTAGTTCGGGAGCGTTTTGATTTGGTTGGTAATGGGAGGGGGGGCGCTAAGGCGAGTTCTTGCTCCGGGTGACAACTAGCCTCTTGCGTCGGTGGTTCTGTTCCCGGTTGAAGAGAATCGAATGCACTGAATGTATTTAGATTCCGCTTTAGACTGCAGGTCTCAAACTACTTAGACTCGATAGTAAAGAGGAGACAAATATAAATTGATCAATTGACTTCCTGTGTTAGCTTTGGTTTTTAGCCTTTCAATTGACTTCCTGTGTTAGCTTTGGTTTTTAGCCTTTCAATTCATGAGCGGGAATTACTTTTATGTATTGGTTCAAATTTTTCATTCTTTGACTTTACTATACAGCACTATACTATACTGTATTTCTTCCTCAAATCTAATCCCTTACTTGTGAAAATTAAATGTTGCAACTTAAATAATACTAGCTGAACCTGCGCTATTTACACGGCGTACAGTTTTAATTAGGGATGGGCAAAACTGGTTATTATAAAAACCGGACACCGGTTTCTAAAAAAACGAATCCCGAAAAACAGACATTTCGGTTTTCTCCAAAACCGTTTTCGGTTTTCTTCAAAACCGGTTCGGTTTTTACCGAAACTGGTTTCGGTGAAAACTTTTGGAAGACGCATAAAACTATTTCTGTGGAAACGGATTCGGTTTCCGAAGAACAACGAAACACTATTCTGGTCAGAAATAGAACAAATTTTGGAAAAAAAAACGGAACCGGTTTTGAAGAAAACTGAAACAGAATCCGGTTTCAAAAATCGGTTTAGGTTTTTCTAAAAACCGAAAAACCGGTTTTTGTGGCCACCACTAGTTCTAATATGGGTGTGAATCTCCTTCACACTTCTCACTATATCTATATAAGTCCCTTTACGAACACAAGTAAAGCTCAGAAAGACTCTCAAAGAGAGTGAATTGCTATAGACAAACCATATAAATGTAGTATTTTAATATATAGAATTTGGGGGGGGGGGAGATTGTGGCAAGCTTAGATAAGTGATAGATGATACCAAATGCAAATATTATAATTCCATATCCGAGTATGCCTCATTGTGGGTCCACAAACCTTCGAAGTTGCCAGCTTGCAATAGGTTTTTTCATTCAGATTTTTAAAAAAGCGCCTGAAATGTCCATCAACCCGCTATACGTAGCTCTTCTACTGGTTGCCTTTCACAAGGGTATCAGCCTAGTTGCAATATTAAACTAATAGGGCCAAAACGACGCCTAAAATACGGAATAGAAAAATAAAGACAAGTTGTTGTTGTTTTTTTAATTTGAACGAGAACTGGCAATTCTACACAAAATTTGGAATCGACCAGCGAAAACGGCACGTTTCTTGCACTTGTGGTTTTCCATATCTCGTTGTCGAAAGGAATTGGGCATAAACACATAATTGACCACATTAAGCATAATTGACCATAATTAAACATAATTGACCACAAACGTATAAACCTAGTATTTTAATATACAGGGTGTTTCAAAACAACACCGACAGAGTTTGGGAGATGATTCCTGACAACAAGATAAGACAAAAAGTAGAGACCAACCTGGGTGCACAAATACTTCCTTCCGGAGTTACAGGCTGTCGAAAACATGAAAAAATGAATTTTAAAGGTATATAGCTCCAAAGTTACGGGACCTGCCGTACTCGGGTCAAGACTTCACTTAGGAACTAATATGTGCGCTATCAAAAAATAAGTGTTTCCGAATCCCAAGGTACTCACGCAACAATTTTTATAGAGGGAGTTTGGGTACTGGCTTATAATTTGACGTTTCCACCAACTACTTCTATAAAAATTGCTGCGGGTACCGTAGGATTCTGAAACTTGGATATTTGGATAGGGCACATTTTAGTTCCTATATGAAGTCTGGATCCGACTACGGATGGTCCCATAGTTTTGGAGCTATGGATCTCTTCTCTCCTATCCGTTTTAAAACATCTTCGCTTGTTGCTCTCTCTGTCCATTTTATCTTCTCCATCTTCCTCCAACACCGCATTTCAAAGCTCTAAATATTTCTTCTCTAACTTCCGTAATGTCCAAGTCTCTGAACCATACAGTCCAATGCTCAATATATAGCACTTGACCAACTTCTTCTTAAGTCCAATATTGAGCCTGCTAGTTAAGAGTGATCTTGTCTTGTTAAATGCTTCTTTGGTTATGTCAATTCTTGGCCTGATCTCTTTTGTGTATTAAACATCTCTCGTCAAAATACTTCCCAGATAATTTATATGATCGACCTCTTCAAGTTCTCTACTCTGACCCTTAATTGCGCATTTCTACGGGATATTCTCATAATTTTCGACTTTTCGATGTTGATTTTCATTCCATACAGTTTCCCTGTCTCAACTATTTTGTCAATCGTCTTCTGTAGTCCTTCTGTTCTAGCTATAAGAACCAATAAGAGCAATATTTAGGTGGCATGAGGGAGAAATTAATATGATCACCTAAAATTGCGATTTCAGTTAATTTCAAAGAAAACATACGAATAATCTCCCATATAAATTAATGGCCAAAAAAATTAAATATGGCTGTAGTAGTCAACATCTTTATTCCATGACATAAAATCTTGAAAGGCTTGAACAGATCAACGGACAATTATAAATTGGGAACAGCATATCGCTAATCCCACCTCCGATGTTCCTAGTTTGCCCGGAATTCGTTACTTCTTTCTTTCATGTGGCTTCCGAATTGTTTTGACGACAGTATAAGGACGCGGCACTCGTAGCACCATACGCGTATTGCCTCCTTAGGTCATCTATCTGAGATTTTATCAGGTCTGTGCTAATTAACTTAAATAAACCAATAGGAACTGGTAGACTAGTGTGGTTATGATGTTAATTCACGAGGAATGCAACCAAGAGACTATAGATACAGAATAAATTTGATATTCCTTGGTTTTTCTTTTTTTAAAAAAATAGTTTCGGGTCAAGGGATTTGATTGATTTCATTTGTTTTTAGTTTAGTGTCCCTTTCAGCAGCGAGGCTATATGAGACGTGGTCCTACAGCTTAACGTGGGATTCTAACCTCATAAGTTCCCACCGGGAATCAAACCTGGTCCTTCCTGCTCTAAAGACGCATGTGCTACCCACTTAGTCACGAGAGAGCTCTCTTGCCAAAAGAGCGTAAGCTCCCGACAATTGTAATTCTAGAAACTACCATAACGTTATGATGTGGAAAAAACAATAAATAAAAGATAAAAGTAGGATTTAAAAAGTTCAAAATTGGGTAGGAAAAATTAGTAAAAGTCAGCGTCTGTAAAATGGGTCAGAATCGGAATGGAGTTCGTTATATCAAAAAGAGTCTGTTACCCAGGTATTGGACAGAGAGAAAGATAAACGGAAGTCAATATATTATATTTTGTAACTTCTAGATAAAACTACGGAGAAATCAGTGCATAAAGTTTGTATAGAAATTTGCCGGAGGAAAATTTCGAGACGAGATGAGAAAAGTTTTCCTAGAATTGAAACGGGACGCGAGAGAATTCTTCAAGAATCGAGACAAGGCATTTTCAAAATTTACGATATGAGACGAGATTGTCTCCTCTCGTTTTGTAGATATCAATCATCATCATCATCATCATCATCATCATAGGTATTCTGCCATTATTGACAGGTCACTTGCTGCAACTGAGGAGCTTCCATGCTCCAGGGTCTTCCGCTAACCTCTTCGTCTTCACATACCATTTCTCTGTTTTGATATCTTTCATAAATTGTAGCCTACTTCTGCCCTTCCCTCTCTTTCCTGCCACCATACCCTCTAGCATGTCCCTCGTGATACAATTCCTTCTTAGCCAATGTCCCAACCAGTTTCTCTTTCCCTTTTTAATAATATTTAAAATTGTTCTTTTGTCCCTCACCATTTCTAACGCCCTAATTCGTTTTCTGCTCGACCCAACTAATTCTCTTCATTCTTCTTCACACTCACATTTCGAAGGCTTCCGGCCGTTTTTTAATATTATTTTTGCGTAATGTCAATGTTTCTGCCCCATACAGTACTGTACTCCACATGAAACATTTTATGAGTCTTTTCCTCAACTCTTTATTCAAGGTCTCACAATGTAGACTTTTCTTCCTCCGAAAGGCTACATTCGCCATTCCTATCCTTGCTTTTATTTCACGTTCATACTTCATATCATCACTAATAATACTACCCAGATATCGAAAACTAGTCACCTGTTCTATTTTGTCCCCTCCTACTTCTATATTTGGCACCGACCCCTTCGTTCGAATCACCATGGCTTTTGTTTTTCTAACAATTATTTTCTTCCCATAGGATCCACGAACGGCGTATCCGCAAAAGTATCGACTTCGCAATAGATTCTTTCTTTCATCTGTCACTATTGCGATTATCACGCCAAGCCACTATTGCTCCTTTATCTGTTCGTCTGATTTGCTAAGAATGGGAGCAGCAGATTATGACGTCAGAGGACATCGGGTTGGAATTAACTCTTTTAAGACATTAGCTGGGTCCAATCCCAATGTAAAAACAATAGGTGTTAGGAATAGAGAAAGGTGAGAATGTTCGGGGTATGTGAAAAGGGGAAAATATATTCGTTACAATGTTTTATGAGAAGTTGATTCTGAGAAACGTGTTAAAAAGTATGAGATGATTCTGAGGAACTTGGTGCAAGGGAAAAGATGAAGGGGAGGAAAATACTGTACTGTAATTAATGGCAAAATATTGTTGGGGTTAAAATAGTCCTGATTGGAGTTGTCAAAGCCCTCTTTCATACGCGGCCACCGAGTTCCGCCACTGCTTGTGAAACATTGCTTTAAATTCGATCTTTCATACGAAGCAATCGCATTTTCAGACGATGCTTCCAGTAAACCAGTTGTTGCCACCATCTGCTCTAGCGCAACCATCTCGAGCAACTCTCAGTATTCCCAACTCGTGAAGGAGCACTGTCTGAAATGAAAGCTTTTGCATGGGCAGAGACGAAAAGTGCACAATTGTTTATCGCTTAAAATTTATCTTATTTCACACCATATACTGGAGTAGTCGACTACCTTAAAACAACTATGTTACAATGCGGTATCATCCCTGTGACGAACGCATAAGATATCAGGAAGAGATTGTTACTTGCTGCTTTATATTGTATTACTACCATCTTCCAAATTACTTTTACAATCCTGATATTTCTGTAATGTACGACGTACCCGTGGGAGCTAATTGGTCTTCTATTATATTTCGTTCTTTGTACTTTAGTCATCGATTTCCAGCCTCCCTATTTGCCAAAAGAAGCATTTTCGGATCTATTATTATTATTTTTATTATTATTATTATTATTATTATTATTATTATTATTATTATTATTATTATTATTAAACCACTAAAGAAAGAAGTAAAGAACGGAAATATGTTGTTGATAAAGCCAAACATACATCGATGAGATTCCTTGTGGCTAAGTGGTTAGAACTTTGCTGCCAATGCAGGAAGCCAGGGTTGATTCTCGGTAATAGGTACTGTGGTTTGAATTGAAGCCGTGAATCTACGTCTGATATAGCGTAGTAGCCTAGGTGCTATGTATTTCTATATATTTCTTATGTGTCCTGGCAACCCCGTCCTACTGCAGAGAAAATATGTGGGTGTTGAAAGATAAAAACAGAAAAGAAAAAAATGTGTCGGTGTTTACTATCAGTTTCTTGATTTATATTTCAGTTCATACTAGTGTCTCAACTCTGTGGCGCAACTCAGTTGCTGTGTATGAAAGGGCTGAAAGAATTATTTCAACCACATACTTACCACTGGGAACAAAACTGAGTTCCTCGTCCCAAAGGCACGTAAACAAACCGTTAGCCAAGAGGAAGGAGCTTTTGTCCAAATGTGTCTTCACATTTAAACATTCAAATATATTGCATATCTTACCTCTTGATATGCTTCACGTGTTTAAATGACAAACATAATGGAATATGAACTGTCAATTCCTTGAATCATGAGTAATGTAACACGTTCGTACCATTGTCTTTTAAGCATTGACAAAAACACCACCAAGTGCACGGTACTCAGGCGAAGACTATCTCTTCGCCATCTCCTGGCAGCCTTCCAGTATCACCGAACCATTTTGGTCTATAAATCGTGTTGGCCACCTGGCAGTTTTAAATGGACTACGTATCTTTTATCCTCAGTAGGTGGCAGAGCATTGGATATAATGGTGAATAACAGAATTTTGGGAAGGGATTCATTCTTCATTTATTGCTTTTTCACCAGAATTAATAACTTATATTTATAAATACTAAACCATATTTCAATGTATTTTAATCGTACATGATGATTTGCAACTTATGATTTTAAAGCTTCGCGGTAATTTTAGTACTTACAGTTTAATCAATACTAATTGAAATGTCGTTTTCCACACTGGGAAATTGATTACCGGAAGTATGGGGTCGTTCAATATATAAGTTTCCCTAAGCTGTAAAATATTTATTTGTTAAGATACATTTCTAAACTATAGATACATGTGTAGGTGGGTTCTTTCTCACTTCATATAATTTCTATTGAGAATCAGGCATTTGTCTCACCATTGCATCAGTTAGTTCAGACCCTTTGAAAAAAAAAAAAAAAAAAAAACAGGGCTCTGACTATTTAACACTGTCCTCAGACATTAGACAGGACACCAGATCGATTACCTCGAACTGACGCAATTCGACACAAGCGACCTAGTATTAGAGATGGGCAATTCTGGAATTTTTACTTTCTGGATTCCGGAAAGTGAAATCAGGAAAATTCTGGAATTCGGAAACATTCCGGGTTTCGGATAAATTCAGAAATTTGGAAATTATTTGGAATTCGGAAACATTCCGGGTTTCGGATAAATTCAGAAATTTGGAAATTATTTGGAATTCGGAAAAATTCCGGGTTTCGGAAAAAATCAGGAATTTGGAAAAATTCTGGAATTCGGAAAATTTCGGATTTCGGAAATGTCCGGAATTTAAAAAATCCGATTTCGTAAAAAATCCGAAATTTTCTAAATTCCTGATTTTCCGAATTCCGGAATTTTTTGGCCATCCCTACCTAGTATATTCTTCTTGACGATAAAGCCCACGCACTCAGTACGCAGACAAGACACAAAATTGAAGAATTAGGGGGGAACATTTGTCCCACCTCTCCATACACTCTCAATTTAGCGCCGACTTGCTTCCATTTGTTTCCGGTGTTGAAGTCTGCATTGCAAAGTGAACGTTTCGAAACATGAAGGAGTGAAGCGAACTGTGAGGAGAGTTCTAAACAGCCAGAGCCCTGATTTTTTGCTAAGGGTTTGGACTAACTGATGCAACGGCGAGACAAATGCCTGAACCTCAATTGAGATTATATGGAGAGGTGAGGAAAGACCCACCTATACATGTATGTATAGTTTACAATTGTATGTTAAAAAATAAATATTTTACAGCGTAGGGAAACTTATTGTACATATGTTCTCTTTTTGCTGCCAGCAAACTAGAGCTGTTACTTATACATGAACCAACAAGTAAGTGTTAGGATAGGGGAAGAACTGACGGAAGAGAGTGCAATTGGAAGGGAGTTCGACAAGGATGCTGCCTCTCGCCAACACTATTAATGTCTATCTAGAAGAGATAGTGAAAAAGAGCCTACATGATGATGATGGCATTTCGGTAGGAGGTAGAATGATTAGATGCATAAGATTTGCAGACGATACGACGCTTGTTGCAGAATCTGAAAAGAAAATCAATAAAATGTTAGAAAAAAATTAGAAAGGGCTTTGAAGAATATGGGATGAAAATAAATGTTAGAAAGACAAAAACCATGGTGATTGGAACGAAGAGGTTTGTGTCAAATATAAAAGTGGGAGGGGAGCAAATAGAACAAGTAAATAGTTTTCGATATCTGGGTAGTATTCTTAGTAATGACATGAAGTGCGAACGAGAAATAAAAGCAAGGATAGGAATGGCGAAAGAAGCCTTTAAGGAGAAGAAAAGAATGTTTTGTGAGGCCTTGAATAAAGAGTTGAGAAAAAGACTCATAAAATGTTTCGTGTAGAGTGTTGTACTGTATGGGGCGGAAACGTGAGCATTACATAAAAGTGATGAAAAACGACTGGAAGCATTCGAAATGTGGGTGTGTAGAAGAATGGAAAGAATTAGTTGGGTCGAGCGGAAAGCGAATGAGTGTTAGAAATGGCGGAGGAGAAAAGAACTCTTTTAGATATTGTTAAGAAGAGGAAGAGAAACTGGTTGGGACATTGCCTAAGAAGAAATTGTATCATGAGGGACGTGCTAGAGGGTATGGTGGCGGGAAAAGGAGGGAAAGGGCGAAGGAGACTACAATTAATGGACAATAACAAAACAGATAAATCTCAAGTGAAGACGAAGAGGTTAGCGAAGGACCGTGGTGCATGAAAGCTTCTCAGCTGCTGCAAGTGACCTGCCAGTAGGATAGGTGCTGACTGCCACAGCCAATTATTGGTGCTGACTGCCACGAGCCTGGGAGGAATTGTATTTGGAAAGAGAGGAATTAATCCCTCATACTAAATTTATGATTATTAATTAATTTAGTAGGGATTAATTTAGTAACCATCACAGCAAATCTATGTGGCATCCTATAAGTTACAAAGTTGCTCACTAAGTGGAACGATATACACTTGGATGTTTATAAAGGGATTGTCTTTTCTGTTATATGTACAATTTGCACATTTCATTGTTTATATTAATTGTTTTATTGTATTATTTAATGGATATGATGGTCTGAAGCCAGCTGACAAGGGAAGTTTGGGAGAAGCACTCGCCTGCAGAGAAATAGGCATGTCATTTGAAGGACCAATTCATGCTGATTACAATAGGTAATAAAACTCTTGTACGTTGAGAACTGTTCGAGATATTCAGCTTGGAAATTTATATGAGAAAATGAGTGGATGCACGTTTCAATGCGTTAAGTATTCTCACCCATGACGAAGCCTGATGGTTTGAACTTGCTATTGCTTGATCACTGGGGTCCATTCACAGACAATTTGTCTATTACAAGTTGCATGACGGATGGCAAAGACCTAATGGTTGAGTAGATGCCAAAGAAATGCACACGATTTGTGCAACCATTTGATGTGTTTTGATTCCGATCAATCAAAGATTATAGCAGGAGATTTGTACATAATATGAATCTTCTTCATCTGGACGTTATAATGTACCAACGAAACAATCAAATAAAGTTCGTGTCCATACGAATCACTTCCGATCACCGCGATACATAGGATTGTTTCAGTTTGCGTTCTGCAAGGCAGGTTACGAACAAATTATAGGCCTATAACTTTTAAATCACTTGTCGAATTTGCTTTTTGCTTTGGTTCTGCGAACTGTTCTCTTGCCGGATGCAACACAATTGCACATATAAAATGTTCATGGTGCAGGAAGTATTTTGCCTGCGTCATTTCTTCATAAAACAGAAGAACAACAGTGATCAATTTTCATCTTTAACCTATGATTATTGTGAACAATGTAATGACTAATTGTATCTAACAAACCAGTTAGTTATTACGAAACACTTTTTTTTTCTGTTACTTCCGATAGCTTTCAATTCGTATGTCAATATTCGTTACTAATTATGTTGTACTTAACGCGTATAAATGCGTATATCCTCATTTTCTCATATAAACTTCCAAGTTGAATATCTCGAACCGTTCTCAACCGTACAGGAATTTTATTAGTTTGTTATAATCAGCATAAATTGGGACTTCAAATGGCATGCTTAGTTTCTCTGCAGGCGAGTGCTTTCTCCTGAACTTCCCTTGTGAGGTACAGCCAGCAGTGCTTTTTTGATAGAACTTTCAAGAGCTGCTCGAAACAATTTGCGCAGCTGTACACAGTTCATGCTGACATAGGGAGTTCAAGTGAGAATACATAAATCGTACCAATTTTGTACGCACCGCTCCCTGACAAAACTGAAAGTACACTCATGTCCAAAATTATTGTCGCATATCTATAACTATCTTCTTGTAAGAATATAATTTGATAATTTTGCAGAGTACTTTTAAAACTTATATTATGTGTATAATCAGGAAATTTATATTTGTGATAAATTTCATAGGAAAAGAATTATAAATACGAAAATCATAATGAGTAAAATAAAATGTAACTAAATGGACAAGAAAATTTTATTTTCGTTTTATTGTTCTTATTTACTGCTCTTTTGACATGAGATTTACCACATACTTGTCTTTGCCGATTATACACATACTAACATTATAAGAAATACCGGGTGAATTCGTTATCAAATTATATTACTAGAACAACATATTTATAATCATGTGACAATAACTTTGAACATGAGTGTACATACAGAGACCTGTTTACCTTTGTTAGGTGTTGGTCTGAACAACACGATCCTAAGGATCATCTAGTTTCTTTCATGCTTCTTGGCGTCCGGTAATGTTACGTCTAGCAACTTTCTCTCAGGCTCGTGGCAGTCAGCACGCCATCGTGGCAGTCAGCACCTTGATATTGGCAATTAGCGCCAGTCGTGGCAATCAGCACCAATAATTGGCTGTGGCAGTCAGCACCCGTGGCACTCAGCACCCCACCTGCCAGTAGGGGCAGAATACCTATGATGATGATGATGATAGAAAAACTTGACCGACCCACGTATTTGATCCCTCCGCTCTTGGGATACGCATTTCAATGATAATGTTAATTGTGATTATAAAATTCCGTTGTCATTTCCTTTCCACCCGTTCTCATTTACCATACTGATGTGAACTGAACTTGCTCTTTAGCTGCCTCAGGAATGCAACTATTTATCATAGCAACCCCGAAAGCAATGGTTTGTTACTAATATCGCGGTCTTTTTTTTTTTTTTCTTTTGATTGTTTTAAATGTCACCCTTTCCTACCCTCGTCATTCCCATGCCGATGTGGATTGAACTTTAACTTACGTTAGACGCATCGGGAGTGCTGATCGGAACAATAGCGCTGTTAAAAACTTTTCCAGTAGTCCTAGTATCCACAACGACAACCTGTACTACCTACCAAAATACCGTCTTACGTATACCCTTCTTGATTATCTGTTCTATAGTGACTGCAACGACTCGTGAAGCCTGAGCTCTACACCAATCATAGAACTGCCTTCCGTCACGTGTGATGCGTCGGAACAATTCGGTACGATTCGTGGAGCTGCCTTCCGAACGCACATTTGAGAAAACGTGAAACAGCACAAGTGAACCAGCAATGTTGCCAAACTTAGAGGACATGGCAAACGAGTGAAAAAAAAGCAGCACTTAACACGAACTATAACACGAACACTTAACAATTATTTGAATTAAATAGTAATAATAATAACAGCAAAAATATAAAACAACAACAAAAATAAACTTATCTCCAATCTGACAACAGTATACGCTCAAGAGATGTTCTCCACATGGCACAACAGACAACGCTGGCAAAATTTGATGAATGAGAGTTGATGACTGGAACACACTCTTGCGTTCTATTCGGTGCTGAAATTGGTAGCTCTAGGTCAAGCTTCACGACTACGTGCGATCACTATAGAGTGATATTAAATGGCGTCTGTCAGGCTGTTTTTAGGAAAGGATCAGGTTGTACGAGCACAAGGGGCTGGGGGTGTAGCATCCGCAAGAAAATATTAGAAGGCGCTCGTAAAATATGAAATTATTAAAAAAAAAAAAAAAAAAAACAACTTTACATTGAATAAAGTTAGAATAAATATGATAAATACTAAAGATGAGAGATGTTTCCCTTGTATTTTTCTCTGTATTACAGTATTCATAATAACCAGCAGCGACAGCGAGAGATGGTGGGTGTTGGCTCTATGCGTAACCAGAGTTCGGGCAGCTTCATTTGCATGAGTGATTTCATTTATCTGTAGGGGTGGTATTGAGATCTAAAGGGCGTTTATAAATCGAGACTGTACCGATACTTGCTCGAGAGGAGACCGAGGCAGATATTTGTACTTCGAGACGAGACCAAGTCAAAGTATCTGATGAAGCCGAAGTGTTTGGTTAGCGGTACGAGAGGTGGAGTGGGTCGTGGGACAAGTGAATCAACATTTGTGATTGGGTCGTGGGTCAACAGGATGTCACCTACCGCAACCCACCACTCACAACGCACCATGACCCACTCTACTCAGTGCATTGTTGACAGCATCTCCCGAACACTGGTAAATTTGTCTACGTTTTACTTTCAAAGTCTGTATTTATCTTCCTTTTTCATGTGTTTCTATTTATTACCTGAGATGAGTATGTCTAAGTGAAAAAAGAACTTCAGGCACTTTTGGATATTGATATTTGTAATTGTAATAATAGCAATTAGATTTACTACTTGGCATTCGAGACAGTAGAATTTTACACTTTTTCCCCCTTTACGTTGACCTACTTTAACTTGATTTGAGATTTTGAAATTTCATCCTATTTTCCATCCTATTTTTCATCCTGTAATTCAACAAGGAAATAATTATATATGATAATTAAATTGAAATTCATCGTAATATGACTCATGACAAACACTTTACCATTTTATATGGTAAAGGTCAGACCCACGATTATTGTAACAGAGTAGTACTTGACCGATTGACCGTAGAAATTCAAACTTCGATTAGTGATAAAATTTCAAAGCCTTGTTTCATTACAGGTGTACTCTTTAGTCAGTGGAGAAGAGGTCGTGGATCATAGGTCAGAGTTGATGACGATGGATTTTGATGGGTGATAGGTCAGAGTGGGTCATGGTAGGTGCTGGGTTATGGTGGGTCGTGGGTACGTTTTCATTGACCCACGCCATCTCTTGGCGAAACTGTTACACAATGTTAGTTTTATAATAGAAATCGGTTTGCTTTGCTTAGCGATAAGTTTATCATTACGAGTAAAGTTTGTATAATGAAGAATTATTGCTTAAATGTAATTTTTTAACGTTAAGGGTCTTCACTACACCGAAATTAAACTACCTCTAATTTTAGAGTTTTTCTGTAATATCTTCCAAGCAAATAAAAATATTCGGAAAACAGGAACGTAGTGAACTAAACAATACGATTTTGCATGTGATACCTTTACTACAATTCACCTATCTGCTTTCGATTTGCAACTGTAGACAGATTTAGTATTCTTTGCGGGTTCTGTACATAGCGGCATACCAAAAGCAGATAGATGAATTGTGGTAAAAGTATCACATGCAAAATGGTATTGTCTATTTCACTACGTTTCTGCTTTTCGAATATTTCAATTTGTTTTGAAAATATTACAGAAAAACTCTAAAATTAGCGGTAGTTTAATTTCGGTGTAGTGAAGACCCTTAAGATTGCACGTAACTTTTATTGAGTTCATCGTTGCCACCCGGAATATCTCACGTATAAGTTTCTTGCTTGTCTTCAGTGTTTCCATTGCAACCAATCTTCTTTAGAATTCCCTTCAGCAATTCCCAGTTAAAAACATGATCACCGCTATTTTAACTTAAATATCTGCTGGCGCCAGAATACAATATGCACAAGACGCATGATAATTCCATGTGGATCTGATACTATATAAATGAATCGTTTGGTTTAAAATATTTTATTCTCTTTGCCGGTTAACAGAATAGTAGTTGTTTTAATTGCATTATTTAGCAAATACAGATTACCTTTTAGCAAAGGAATGCAGTAAACCGGTCATTTCTTTTTGTATCACATACGTATGTATATGAGACTACATTCCGTCACATATGACCTGTCTCTTTGTTGATTTATGAAGTATTTCTTCCAGATATGTCTACAACATTTTGTCATTCATATTTTTCGCGTTAACATGATTTTTCTTTTGAAAAAATAGAGATAACATCTTTGTCGTGATCCTCTATGGCCATGGAAAACTAGATGTCTTCAAAGTGGATGCCTCCATTAACTATATCTACCAAAAGGCGCCAGTAGCAAAGGTTTCGGGAGCAGAAAGAATCATTTGGTTTGGGCTGTCAGTTCAAATCCCAAGCTTAAAGCCATCAATCTGGAGCTGTTCCTTGTCATGTCTATTCTTAACGCTTTCTAGTTATCCATTCGTCTTTGATGCGTTTCATCTATTGTTCTCCGATGGCTTTGTTCGTCTGTGTGAGAAAATAACAGGATGGTATTTTTTTTCTTTCTTAACGGAAGGTTTTCAAAGGCTTGTTGTTATTGCAAAGACTGTTGACGTAACAGTGTAAAAGTAAATGCTCTTTTGATGTCAGATTTCTGTTTTTTTTTTTTTCTGTCATTTTGAAACACAAAGGCAAATAGGCATGTTTTGATCTGATTGGCATTTCTACTGGTTTATTTTAAAACGAAATTTCTTACAACCGAATTATCTTTCATTATCGATAATATACGAGGTGCTACCCAAAATATCCAATAGTTTTTTTTTTTTTTACCGGGCAAACCAGTAGCAGTACGGCATTCCACCGCTAGATGTCTTGAGGTACATATATTAGCTATTGCATCACAAAGTTGCGTCATCTTTGGCGCATTCAGTTGAGAGTTGTAGTTGTGCATGTCAGGACGTTCTTCAGTGCTTCTGCGACGTTAAGAACCAGCGGATTTGCATCAAGTTCTGTGTCAGGTTGAGGAAAACTCGAGCCGAAACCCACCGCATGCTGAAAAAAGCATTTGGTGAGAGTACACTGAGTCAACCAAGAACATTTGATTGGTCCAAGCGTTTCAAAGAAGGACGCGAATCTGTGGAAGATGGAAAACGTTTTGCTCGACCGTCAACATGCACAACACTGGAAATGATCATGAAAGTGCGTGATGTGACTCACGAAGATATAAGGCAGACAATTCACGATGTTTGTAACAGACTTCGACCGTCGTACGGTACATGTCAACGAATTCTATCTAATGAACGGAGCATGAGACGTTTTGAAGCGAAGTTTGTCCCTCGCCTTTGTCAGCACTGATCAGAAATCCCTCAGGATTCAGATGTGCACTGAGCTGCAACAAAGAGTTCGAGAGTATCCAAACTTCTTATCCACAGTCATTACAGGTGATGAATCTTGGGTCTATGGTTATGACCTGGAAACGAAGCAGCAATGATCACAATGGAAGACGCCATCCTCTCCAAGGCCGAAAAAAGCTCGACAAGTTCGCAGCAACATCAAGTCGATGCTGATCATTTTTCTTTTTTAACATTCGAGGAATTGTGCATAAGGAGTTTGTTCCACCTGGTCAGAATGTCAACGGGAAATTTTACTGCGAGGTTTTGAAGAGACTGAGGAAAGATGTTTGGTGCAAATGGTCAGATCTGTAGCAAACGAAAGACTGGTTGCTGCACCATGGCAAACGAAAGACTGGTTACAGGCACCTGGATCGTTGTAAAGGAATTCCTGACCAAAAACAACATGGCAATGGTCCCCCCACCCTCTCTACTCTCCTGACCTAGCTCCGTGTGACTTCTACGTGTTCCTGAAGATGAAACTCGTGTTGAAAGGGCGACGTTTTGACTCCAATGAAGACAATCAAGTGGAATTGCAACGAGTCCTCAACATCATTCACCCTGTGGGGGACATTAGGACGTAACTATAGTTTTCTGATTTTTATAATGACATTCTCGGATATTTTGGATAGCACCTCGTAGAATCTCGTAGAACGTCCAGTAGTCCTAAACTGCATTCAATCTCACATACACCAGTCCTAAAGTTTAGAAGTCCTAAAAGTTATGTAGACGCACATATCCTGAATTGTGTAAGACCTGAACTACAGAAGATCTACTAACTCAGAATGCTAGAGACATTGCTACGGGGAACATTCACCTCTTAAGACAGTCGACAGATAGAGTTAACAGAGACTTTGTTCCATAGTGTTTGCAACACGTTGAATTGTCTCTTAGCAATGATACTGTGGATGTAGTCTAGATAACTTTTTTTTGAGGGATCATTTATGAACTGCACAAAGAGTCACCTTCTGGTATGTGGGCATCATGTTCCCTGAAGTGGCGTCTGAATCGCCTTTGTGCTGCGATGATCGAATCTTGATTAGCAATGTATGCCTCCACAACATATGAAATTTCATTTAGGATCCATGACACCAGAGGTGGATCTAGAAGGTAAAAACTGGGGGGCAGCCAGAATTCAGACTATGATAGGTATATCATCAGTTTACTATAAACTTTTAAAAATATATAAATAATAGCTTAATCAGTGGAGGATCTAGAAGGTAGAAACTGAGAGACAGCCAGAACCCAGATTATGATAGGTATATCATGAGTTTACTATAAACTTCAAAAAATATATAAATAATAATTTAAATTATCTTTGTAGCTCAGAAAACTGAGGGGGACTAGGCTAGATTTACCACTGCCTGACACTATGAAAGATACACACCTGCAACTAGTAAGATCAAAAGAAACTCCCACGTATTGGCTTTTAAATACACTAAAATATAGGTCGGAAAGATTCCTTATGTTCATGTAAATTAAAAATAAAATATATCTCGTCTCATAAAATATATCCAATACATCCATCAATTTTGTGTAGAGAGGTTGATTCACTTATATTGAGCCAAATTTGAATTTGTCACTTATCTAGGAAATGCCGTGTTTCCACCACCATTTGTGTTTGATCTGTAGACCATCTCTACTGAGCCCAGCATCGGAATTTCCATTGCAGGAGATTACGGTGCAAACTGCACCATAGGTATTGTTCAAATTCTCGTTACAGGCTTTCCACAGGCCAGTGACGGTGCAGACTCGATGATTGGACAGGCGCCACTTAAGGTGTCTGAAAGGACAGTAGTACCTTGGACTGGCATCTGGACTCTTGAAGGGACGTCAGCGAAGGAGATTGCTGAAATTCTAGTTTGTTGTTCCATGATAGAATTCCAGCAATGTTTACGCGGTATGGTTGGATGCCGTGTGTTCATGCTAAAACTAAAATGGGAAAGAAGCCCTGACCTGTTGTACTCACACACGGTCTGTGATTCCCTCTGTTATAGCTAACCTAACGTATTAATTACGTTTGCCCTTGTGAAGAATGTACAGCGAAAGACACTTCTAAATGGTACAGCCATATGAAGGTTTACGGCTAAAGTGCTCCACCAGTTGAGTCCGAAGCATTTGCCGGGGAGTATGCAACCAAATTAGCTGTAAAGGAAGGCGGGTGGCATAAACGCCAGGCACTGAAAATTCCCGTACACTTGGGCGAAATTCCCACTATCGTCTACAGCATCATTTCTCCAAATGAAATGAATCTACTTCTTATGGCAAACATATTACTTGATATTTGTTCTATTTGTGGAGATAAGTTGAAACAAAAAATTGAAGTCCAATCCTGTTGCTGTTGGAATGAACACTCTTTCTGTCGTTTGATCTGAAATGACTTTGCAGAGTCTGAATAAATATCCTGTCACTTCAGGAGGGTAGGAAGAGCGGATACCCCCCCTCCCTCCATCAGTGTGAAAACACATACATTTAATCAAATACTTAGTGAGAGTGAGCCCATTGGTATAGCACTTTTATGGTATAGCACTTTTCAATCTTTGCTCCCAAGCCATCTTATGTCATAGCTGATGACCTTGGAAAACGAGAGATGTAAATATGATGAAAGAGAGATACAGTCACATGCGCAAATTTAGAATTTGAGACAAAATGATCGGATAGCATCCATATTTTGTCAAAAATTTTGATTTTGTAAGTAGACATGTAAAAGCTCACCCGAACCTGAGAGCATCCCACTACCAATTGTTGAATTCAAGTGGAGAACTCAGTTGAGAGTATCGGATGATTACAGAGGGGGAGAAACATCATCAGATATGGGAAACAAACAATGAAAAAATGGACTGGCCTGGGCAGGACTTGAACCACCAACCTCATCATTACGAAGCAATGACTCTCCTCACTCATCCACCGAGCTACACAGAAAGGTAGGCAGACATAGAACGTTTGTTACTTACGAAACGTTTATTTCTAAGGGGGAAAGCTAAGCAAATTTCTTTCCCTGACACTAACTTAATTACTGTTGTTCCAGCCTGGGAAGAATATTTTCAACCCCTCCATAAATTTTCCTAACAATTTTCATACATTTATATATAGCAGCACAAAACATTTATCTATGTCTGTTCTGCACAATTATACTTACACAAAACAATTACTTCCAATTCTATTAATTCCATTACCAAGTAAACATAAATATTGGATATGAAATTCTATATCTCGACAATAGTCTTGTAGAAAATATCCAAATTCAATCTTTCTATTTGAAACAGGGAGAGAAGGTAATGCACATTTAATGAGTTAATATTACAAACTGGGAGAACGCAATGGGCAAAAATAAGGAAAAAAAACAGTCTTCAAAAGTTTTCTACTCGCCATATATACTGTTCGACGTGCAAGTATATCAACGGACGGCGTGGCAGAGTGGGTAAAGTGTGCAACTTGTATACAAAGCTACCCGGGTTCCATTCCCGTTGGAGTCAATCCTTGTTTGTTTTTTACTTCAACTAATAAAGTAACCGTTTGTAACTATAAATAAAATATTAAGCCACCATATGTTTATAGCGAATAAAACAATAGACATTTTAAAATCACTTGTAAAATCTTTCGATGTTCCATGTAAATTAGCAAGAAAATTTAATCTATTCCGTAAATATACCGATATCACGATTGTATTATGGTTGCGACAGTCAACGGCGCCGATTTCTCTGTAAATTTGGGAGGGGGCATTTATAAAAAATACATACAACAATACATGTAACAATAAAAAATACATATAAAAATACATATTCATAAAAATACATGGGGCCCACATGAGCTTGGGAGTCGGCCCCCCATGATCTGCGCCCGTGACGACAGTCGTTGTGTAATAAATGTTCTTGACGCTTCGTGTCTACATCTGTTGACAGTGTGCGATTTACAAAGAAGTTGAGGGGGGAAATCCCCTTTGCTAATACTGGGTGTTGCTATAACCAACGCAGATTTCCCCTCATACCGCTTGTAATTTTCACACTGTTAGAGATGCACGCGAGACACTAGACGAGAGTGAAAATTTTATGCGAGACGAGACTAAACCATGCGAGACGAGACTCGGTTAAGTGTCGCACGAGAAGTCTCGCGAGACTTCTCGCAGTCTCGCAACATTTATGAATTACTTTTAATTGTATATTTAGTGATTTTACATTTATTGAGTTTTGCGTTAATGCCTCCAGGAAAAAAAGTGATTGAGGCAATAGACATTTTATGAGATTTATTATTATGCAAGGTTGATTTTCATAATTAAAGCCTTCTTTAGTTTGCAAACATCATAAAAAGCTTTGTAAATTGGAAATTTATTACAGCATCGATTTAGGACTTTATTTTGCGACACAAACACACACACGCGGGCGCGCACGAATACATGAACTTCTATTTTTGGTCTGAAAATGGAACAAGACTCCCTATTGCTGCGAAATGTGATATTTCTGTTGTTTCTGTCTTTTTCACATTACTACTAGCGATTAATGTTGGGGGATGACGTTGAAATCCCTTCTCATCAAGGTTTATCCCCGGCCCGGCTCGCAGAAATAACATATTTTTAGTTAGATGCCTCCGGATAGAATGCCTCTCAGCAAGCGATAGAATGTGGTCTACAACTGAGGTGTTGAAGTAGAAAGTTAGACAAAAGCGCGTTCTTGTAAGGTCAGCATTTTACTTAGCTCAAGATCAAAGGATACGTGGTCTGGGTCTTTGTGGCTTGACACCAGTGCTGTCGGGTTAATCAAAACTTTTCAGGTGTTGATATTCTGGCAACACTGCAGTTAGTTCAACTGTATGATCTGGAAATTGATCCAGAAAGCTTTTTTCGTATCAAGTATAGTTTGCTGGATATTTTGATTCTCGCAATTGTTAACATATTGCGTTATCTACAAGTCCGTTGACACAAGTAATGTTATTCCTTGGTGGTTGGTGTAAAGGGAGATAGGCGACAATAGATGGCAGCACTGTTCTCCTCAGTAGCGTAACCAGAATGTGTGTTTGGGGGGGGGCAAGTGCTGTTATAGGTACATATAAAGAAATTACAAACAAAAAATATAAACATAAAAATATATAAAAAATTACAAACATCAAAGTACCAAAGAACATTGTCGAACCTTTTTGGAGGGCGGCCTCTTTGCCCCCCCTTCCCTATGCTACTGGACACAAGTAACGTATTTTTATATTTTCTCTGCTACTTTCACAAATTTAATGCTAGAAAGTTTAAACTTTCCGAAAAGAAAGTTCAGACATATTCTAAGGAAACAATCCATGTCAATTTTGGATATTGTGACATTAAAGCAGGCAAAGGCAGGAAGTCCTAGCTTCCTCGGACTAGAAGCAGGCAAAGACAAGGTTGAAATCCGGTTAAATAAAGACGAAGAAATTTACATATATATATATATAGTAAAAGGATCCGGGTTTGGTTCAATGAGTTCAGAAAAACATATACGGAAATGTTATATTCTTTCTATCCTAATTACATTGGTGACTTTGTTTCGGGGCAAAAATGCGCCCGCATGGCATACTGGAAAATATTGCTGGAGACCTCTAAGCTGGAAAACAATGTTGGATCCAGCAACAATTTATGCTGGTTTTGCTGTAAATTATGCTATTAATTTGACGAAAATTACTGGTCCAGCAATCAAATTCCAGCACAACTTTTCTTTTAATTTGGAGCGGAGGGGACACAAGTTCGGATACCATGTTGAACTCTAGGTTCCGTCTCCTTAGGATGTTATGAACGTTCATAACATGGAAAGCAATGGCAAACCACCATGGACTCACCTTACCAAGGGACTTTTAGGTCAAATACCTGCCTTCGGACAGAATATCACATGATCATTCATTAACAGAAATAGAATAACAGATTGCAAAATTTTGACCCAGAATATATGCGAGATTGCGAGACCATGCGAGAAAGTCTCGCGCGAGACGCGCAAGACGAGACTTCACATTTGCGAGAGGAGACGAGACTTTTCAATTTCTCGTCTTGTCTCGTCTCGCGTGCATCCCTACACACTGTCAACAGATGTAGACACGAAGCTTCAAGAACATTTTTTACACAACGACTGCAGTAACAATAATATTCACGGAAGAGGTTAAATTTTGTTTCTAGTTAAAATGGAACATCAAAAGAATTTACAAGTAATTGAAAATTTCTATTGATTTATGCATTATAAACATATGGTGAATTAATATTTTACTTATAGTTACAAATGCCTACTTTATTGGTTGAAGCAAAAAAAAAAAAAAGCTTGACTCGAGCGAGATTGGAACCCGTAACCCTTTGCACCTGAGTTGCTGATTTTTCTCACTCTCCCACGCCGTCGTTTGACAAGTTTGCGCGTCGTACGACGACTCGCTCGGGAGAGTAATACTCCCGGAAGTACACCTTGTCTCAAAAAGGTTGAGCGCATTCTTTATTGGTGTTTTGAGGCAAAAATTTTCTAAGTCCAACTTCGGGTATCTTCGGAAAAAGTAAACCAGGTTCGAACCTCCAAGCCAGCCTTTGCAATCGGGAAAAAGTTTGAAGATGTGTTTTCTTCTTTTAAATATAATAAGACTTGTTACCAAGTGTAGAAAAAAAAGCAACATTGATTGAAATACTTAATGTTACAATATTTCGAAACCTTGTATTAATGTCAGCACTGCTTGTTTGTCATTTAGCTCTCCATACGTAATTGAATAATTAGATACGTAAACGAATCTTTCCACATGTAAAAGAATGCTCAAAGTTAAGACAGAACATAATTATCGCCTGAGTACTAAAATAAAAGTCAAAGTAGAACAAAAACAGCGTTTGTAGTGGATATGAATGGCATAATTATCTTTAGAACCGTTATATATGTTTTGCTAAAAACATGTTTAGGGAGGTCCTTGGGTTAGCTCACTGGTAAGCTGTCGGATTTTAAGTCATAAGGTTGCGAGTTCGATTCCTATCTCGGTCAATGCTTTTTTAAAAATTATATTTTCCGCAATGAATGAAAAATTATATAAAATAATTACATTAAAATACATCAGTTGTATATATATATAACAGAATCATTGCAGAACATAGTAATTATTATGTTTAAAATATAACATCTGAGATAGGTAGGTATTCACCGTAGGTCGGTATTATATATGAGAATGTTAAATACAAGTTAGGAAAATCGTTCAATAGCAATAAATAAATTATGTAGTGTATTTATTTGCAGCTATTTGTCATACAGATGTAACTTCTCAATATTCTCATTACAGCATGTCATTTACATTCGTGAAATACAGTATATTCCTACGGATATAGAAAGTGTATAAACAGAGTATCCAAAGTCGGATCCTGCTTCAAGACACACTAATTTTTCCCGATCCCCTTAACGTCACGGGAAGAAACACAAATTATCTTTAGAACGGAATGTCGTTACTTAGAGTCTCATTCGAATACGTTGAATATGCTTTTGTATATTCATCTCTCTCTCTCTCGCGCGCGCGCGCTTTGTTTATGTGTGTGTGTGTTGCGGAATATCCCAAGTTGAATACAACATTTGCAAAGTATATGAGCATCATTGTCATCGAATACCAGAAATTGAAAGTCGGGTTTGGGTTGCGAGTTCATGTTAGCTCACTGGTAGAGTACGGGCTTGGCAATGAAGATGTCTCGAGTTCAAAGCCTGCAGCGATTTATCTTTTTTTTGTTAGTAGAATTGCACTGATTTCGTATACAAGGAGTGGTTTACTTTTAGAAATATTTTCAGAAGCGTTTTTGAAAAGAGCTGTTTTCGGGAGTTAAGGCGGAGACATTAATATTGTGTCCAAGACCCTTCTCAATTTATTACACGCTTCATTCTTCTGGGCATGGAATCTATTAAATGGGTGACAAATCTATCTCCTTCCCCTACCTCCAGCCATGCTCCGGAAACAAGATGCCACAGGTCATCCTGAGTTCTTGGTGGATCTGCCTCAGGCCAACTGTCCCTTAGAGTGCGCTTCACTTCTGCCCACCTATTTTCCATGGGATTGAGGTCTGCTCCACGAGGCGACCAGTCAATTAAATCAATCTCAGGCTGCCCTGCGAACCATTCCTGAACCACACGGGAAGTATGTATTGGCGACTGGTCGTGCTGGAACTGAATTACACCATCAGGCTGTAATACTCGTACAGATGGCACCATGATATTACTCATAATGTCTGAGTACTGAGCACTGTCCAAATGTCCTTCAATTCTGTGAAGCTGTCCTGCTCCACGACTGAAAATCCATTCCCAACATGAAATAGATACATGGCCACTGCGATTGCAAGCAGCCACATATCCAGGGTCATATCGAGTGCCTCTCGGACGATACACAAAACGGCGTCCCTCATTTGATGTTGTGAATATGGATTCATCTGAGAAAACTACGTTTTCCCAATTGCGACCCACATTCGCCTGTGCAAACGCGAGACGGTAAATTTTGTGGTCGTCTGAGAGTTTTCTTTCACGGCAGCAACAGGGCCACGTAACCCAGCATGATGAAGCCTTCGCAGAGCTGTATGCAGATACCAGCAGCAGATACCAGATCAGGATATTCTTCCCTCCTCATCAGGCAGAACTTGTCCAAGTCTTCGTTACAGAAAACCAGTTGCAAAGACTTGTCGCATGATCATTCTATTATTTGGTCAAGAAGTTGTGGAATCAGATACGTTAATGACGTCTTCAATGAAAGAGTTTAACATCCATCTTGAACCAGCACCTTCGTCGTTGGAAATATAGATATTACAGTTATTGAATCCACTGTCAGTGCCGGGCACCGAAAAAAGGGGGCACAAATTTCGGAGGAAGCGTGTTACTCATGTTAGGAAGGTGCTGTGCACATGTATAAAATAGAAGGAAAAACGTAATAAAATGTGCTCAAAATCAAGGAAAGGCAGGGTTTACTTTTGAAAATTTTATTGAGCTTCGTGCCAACCATGGTGGCGATTCGCAGTTAGTCTGTCGACATTACTCATATGTACGGAAACAGCGTATACTCTCGTCCCGGGCGCTAATTTTCCATGCCACGGTACTGTTCACTATAAGCAAGAAATTGATTCTACTATTATTAGAAATAGGTATGTTAAAAATCCCACACAAGCTTATTATAAAACAAATTATAAAAGGGTCGCTGGCAAGAGGATGTGATAAAAGGGGATCGTGATAGGAATTATATTGAGAATCACTGGCCTAGAGTAATTTTAACCACATTTCTTATAGTCTGAAAAAGAGTGCTATTGGGTTACCTATGGCGAATGGGAGGGGGATACATATAAAATATTGCTAGAAAATGATCGATATTAGTGTCGAATTCATAGTTCCGGGGTCGCTTAGAGAGATAGTGTGACTTTCGATTTCGCTTAACTCCGATTAAGCTCTCATTAGTAGGGATGGGCACGAGCGACTTTTCTTTGAAACTCGACTCGACTAGAAACAGACATCTTTAAGGTCTACTCTAGGACTCGGCGCGAAAAATTTCCTGCAACTCGACTCGGACTCGACTCGACTTCCGACAACCAAAACGAACCAAATCCTGTGCGTAGTCCTACCGAGACAATACATAGACAATATAATTATTATAATATCAATTATACTACTATTACTACAAATACTCTCGTAGACAATCAAGATGGCGTCAGGCCCCAGGTCGATGCAAAGTGGTGCTCTTATTTTTTACCTTTTTTTGGTGGTTGTGTGTGGTGTTTGGGTGCGTGTTCTGGTGTCGTCATGTTTCTTTGGTGCTGTGAATTTCCCAAGTGTAGTGTTGCCAATGGAACATGGACTGAAGTGCAGTGAAAGATCCTTCCATTGTATTGCTGCTGCTTGCATACCAAGGAGACCGCCATGTGCTTTCTTAGCTTCTACTGAAAGTGACAGAGGAACTACCAGTGACTGTGTGACAAGGTATGATTCAAAAACAAAAAAACAGTACCTCATTCTCTTTTATCTTCTCTTGCTTTGTGGTGATATTCACATAAACCCTGGTCCATCTGGTCCAGACTCCACCAGTGCTTTTAATATTTATTACCAGAATGTTCGTAGTATTAAAAACAAACTACTCGAATGCTCAATCAACCTAGGTGAGATAATGGAACTGGATTGCCTTGCAGTGACTGAATCGTGGCTCAATGAATCCGTGAACGACAGTGAACTTATTTTCTCAAATAATTTTTCCATCTTTCGTAAAGACCGCATAACTCGTGGAGGTGGAGTGATGATTTGTATAAATAATAAGTGGAAGAGCAAGAGAAGATTGGATCTTGAACGGAATTGTGAACTTATTTGGGTCGAAGTGTTTATTTCAAAATGTAGTTCTGTGTTTATTGGGTGCTTCTATAGACCGCACAAGAACATTCCTCAGTACATCTTAGAAGCTTGCCATGACTCACTGTTACAAGCATTATCACTCGGTGACGTCTTCCTATTGGGTGATTTCAACCTCTCCATCACGTGGCAGGACAGTAAGCATGGCATCACTAAAGACGGAAATGACAATTATTTCATGGACAATTTTATTCATGGACTTGGACTGGGTCAGCACAATATGCATAATACCCGCAAAAATAGCAATCTGGATTATGTTCTCTCTAACTTAGAACCTCGTCGTATTGTTCCAAGCAGAAATCTCTTCCCCTCGGACCACGATTCCTTGGATGTTTCATTCAATTTCATCCCCTCCAGTACTACAAACCAGCCCCTTAAAAGTAGGTCACAACTTCTTTGGAAGAAAGCCCCCTGGGGTGACATCTGTCGGGCTATTGAACTCTTTCCTTGGTGTTTGTTGGAGGCAGGATCTGTCGACGAGGCGGTGGACCTATTCACATCTGTTGTTCACTCAACTATAAAGGATTTTGTCCCTGTAAAAACATCAAAATCGAAGAAGTTTCCGGTCTGGTTCGACAATGAGCTGCGTGATCTCCTTAAAAACAAGAAGGTTGCCTGGAATCTGTGGAAGTCACATCCGAGTGACCACACATATAAACAATTCGCTAAAATTAGAAGCTTTACGAAGAAGGTACAGCGACGTAAGTACTTTGAATACATGGACTCAATTAGTGATTTTACTGTTAGCAACCCTAAATTATTTTGGACTGTAATTAAATCTCGATCGAAATCTCCCGGCATACCAGCAACAGTTCATGACGAGAATTTTGAAGCTAGTGATGGTCAGAGACCCGACCTTTTTAATAACTACTTCTGTAAAACATTTACCGCCTTTCCCCCTACAGCCCATCTTCCCCCTCTCCTCCCCATTTGTACTAACACTTATCAGACCTCTCTACCACCCCGGGTGAGGTTTTGGTTCTCTTGCAGTCGCTTTCTCCACATAGATCTCTTGGGCCCGACAACATTGGCTCTCTCTATCTTAACAAAACTGCTTCAGCTATTTCAGTTCCTTTATCCATCCTATTCAATAGATGCTTCAGAGAAGGATATTATCCCACCAGCTGGAAACTAGCTCATGTGACCCCAATATATAAATCAGGACTTAAAGATCAAGTATCATCCTATAGGCCAATATCTCTTGTTTCTGTAATATCTATTATCTGCGAAAAAATAATCAAAGACAGACTTCTCAAATTTACGTCGCCTTACATTCACACCTCTCAGCATGGCTTTCTACCAAAAAGTTCAAGTCTCACAAACTTAAGTACTCTTCTTTCCTGTGCAGTTCAATGTATAAATAACAATACTCAATTAGATGTAATTTATTTTGATCTCTCAAAGGCCTTTGATTCTGTCAGTCACATTCTTCTTCTCCACAAGCTTTCCAATAGGTTTAATGTACATGGTAAATTTCTCTCTTTAATCACCAGCTATCTAAAGGGCCGTAAACAGAAAGTTGTTATTTCAGGGGCGACTTCTAACCCCCAACCTCTGATCTCGGGGGTGCCTCAGGGAAGCGTACTAGGGCCCCTGCTATTTGTCCTGTATATGGACGATCTCTACTCTCACCTATCAGTTAATCCTAGTGGCCTTTTGCTTTTTGCTGACGATTGCAAATTATATAAAGAAATATCATGTTTCCATGACACAATTGCCCTACAGGAAGAAATAAATTATCTTGTAGATTGGTGTGAAATGTGGCAATTGAAACTTAACAGTAAGAAATGTGACCTATTACAATTACGCTGAAAAAGTCTCCTGTTCCCTCCAAATACCATATTAACGATTCCCCTATAACACATTCTGCCAGTCATAATGATCTTGGTGTCATCTTTGATTCGAAACTCTCGTTCTCTGACCACATCTCCTCAATAGTTAAGAAATCAATGCGTATGCTAGGGCTTCTTTACCGATTCACTGAACTACGTACTGTGGCATCATTATCAACATTCTATAAAACTCTAATAGCACCCAAGATAGAATACTGCTCTCATATATGGGCCATGGCCGCACCTACACATCTCTCTAGACTTGAGTCTGTTCTCAATTTCTTTATTGCAATAGTACGTTTTCGTGTTCCCGCACTTCGAATATTACCTAAGGAGGAAATTTTGCGTTATCTTAATATCCTGACGCCGGAAGTACGCAGAAATAACTCTGATTTGAAGTTTCTTCATAAGATTGTAAATGGGAACCTAAGATCAGAAACCCTAATTCAACAACTATCCTTACATGTTCCTTCCCGCAAAACCCGGAATACCCACCTATTCCATCTCGCACGACCTAGGTTGACAATTATACAGAGGTCTCTTTTTCACCGAGTACCCAACTATTATAATAATCTAACAAGTGAGGTGGACATTTTTTCGAGCTACCCGGTGTTTGAAAGAACAATAAAACGCGTGCTGGCTAAATAATATTACTTGTGCACTCTTTGTTAATACTATTGATGTTACTGTTGTTGTTTATTTTTTAAATTCTTTTTCTTTTTTTCCCGCTTGTTGACATTTCCCTGTGTAAAATGGCACAGTTATGCTGTATCTGGGAATTTGTTCAATAAATAAATAAATAAATAAATAAATAAATAATAATAATGTCGGTAGTCATGAAGTCTACAAGGCAAAGACATCGTTCATTACTCTAAGCTGTAAGCGTCGGTGGACTACAGATGGTCAACTATTGACCTCTCGCCAAAAATTGGTGGTCCCGCAGCGACGATCCGCGGTGGCCCCAGTTCCATTTTGAAAATTTTACTACCATTGGTAGAGACGCGATGAAGCGCCAACGAACCACAAAATTACTCTCCCAAAATATGTTAAATTGCCTATATGTGTGATTTGTTTATATTTAGGTGAGTCAAAAAAACACTAAACAAATACCCCGTGGTGGATGCGAACTATTCATATTACGATTGCTAGGCACGTGTTTTTCTGACTTTCCCACGGAAATGATCATAAAAAGCTTGCTTGTTGAAGGATAAATCATTGAGGTCTAAATTTAGCCAATCAGACAAACCCCTACATCTCGAGTTCTAGGAGGTGGTACCGTGAACCATTTCAGATTTATTGCTTTCTGGTGGGGTACTATCTATGTGCAAAATTTGAGCATAATATCCGACATGTATCTTCGGTGCCTCTTCTCTTTAGTACAATTTTAATCAGAGATGGTGTGGGTCAATGAAAATTTAATCCACGACCCACCATGACCCACTATCACCCAACACACAAATGTCCCATTGGCCCACTCTAACCCATCATCCATCGTGATCCACTCTGACCCACAACCAACTATAAACCACTCTGAACCATTGCGACCAACTCCGACCCACCAAAACCCACCATCATCAACTCTGACCCATGATCCACGTCCTCCTCTCCATTGACTAAAGAGGTTACACTTGTAATAAAACAAGACTGTGAAATTATCACTTATCGGAGTTTGAATTTCAACCTTCAATGGCTCAAACACTCCCTGTTACAATACTGGTGGACCTGACCTTTAAGATACACAAGGGTAAAGGGTTTCTCATCTTCCGAATTAAGTTGCCTTACATACTCATTTCAGTAGAAAATAGGATGAAATTTAAAAGTCTCAAATCAAGGAAAAGTAGACGAACGTAAAACAGAAAGAAAAACTAATTTTCTATATAATTAACCATGCCGTACTAATTGAAAATGCCTATGTAATTAAGTTTAGAATACAAATTTTATGGCCATTTTCTCTCAACTTTATGGCTTGATTGCCTGATGTTCTGAACGCTCCATATATTAAACACTAGCTTCTGCAATTATAAATAGAAAACAGTGGGTATAAAATTCGAAGAACTGTAGTTTTCATTACTCAATTTGTTTCTTAACTAATATCAATCGTTTTCGATTATTTTTACAAATCAATCCAGTACCAATTTCCAATATATAGAAAATGCAGCCCCCGCTCATAAAAAAAATTAAAAATGTCAGGACATATTCTGTTTATTTTTAATAAAGAGTTATATGCTGAATTTCAGCTCTTAGTTCAACGGCTTGTGAGATACTCAATTTTTCGCAAAAAGTCGGACTTCTACTCCCCCCTAAGGATATGTATTATAATTGTTAGGTTTGTTTATTTTTGCTACCTTCAGTGAAGCAAAGTATTACTTTAATTAACTTCTCAAATCTACTAGAGTTTATAAATGAATTATACCACTTTCTTTTCACTGTCAACCTTTAATTGACTTACACCAATACACTCAATTAAACAGGAGCCTTTCTGAATCCCAAAAACTATAACAATAACTATGATCCCACTTGGCATTACCATAAGCCACTAAAATATGAAAAGCCACTCTTGGCTCATCAACCTAACATAACAGTGTCCACTCTCGGATCTTCAACCTTATTATCAACAGCCACGCTTGGCACATAAACCCTAAAATATCAATTGCCACACTGGATCTAACTTTCCTTAACATAAAAAAGACTTCAGCCACTTATGGCTCCATTTCTACATCAACACGATTACACATTATTTATTTCTACATAGTAACATCCTTCATTTGTTGTTTCTATTTTCCAACACTTTGTCCGATTATTCAAAATCAACACCATGTCCGGCTAACTAATATAACCTAACACTCTCCCGGTATTGCCAAAAACAAATTGTCAAAAGCACAGTCTCATCCCAATATTCTCCCGGGGATTACCGAAATAAAACAGCAAAAGAATTCAAGGTCTACATAACTACAACAAAAGATGATCTCTACTTGAGGGCTACAGTCCATCATTTCATTATTTGATTTCTTTCTTTTCTTTTTCAACTCTGTTCAAGTTCATTAATCTTGCCCCTCATCTTCTGCATCTTCCGATCTCTGCACATAAGCTCGGTAAACATACACACTTTTGCTCTCGTCGTTCCCAATAACTACATATTTCTCCGCCCCTTCATCTCTAACTTAAAAATAAAACTTAATTCGAATATGCTTAATTAGTGAATTTATTACAGTTAAATACCACTCACTAGATGCTACAGCTACAACTACGTAACAAAAAATAACAAATGTGAAACATGTTCTGAATTATTTTTTTGGATTTCTAACGCTATTATTAAACATATTACAATAGTAAAAGAGGATTGTTCATGAAATAGTATATTTGCTCTTGATTTTTAACTTTTTCATAAGGAAAAAATTAAGACATTATTTAAGTTTTAAACTTCGCACGCTACAAATATGTTGCCCTCTAGGCAATGGGACTAATGTGAAATGTGGACTAATGTGGACTAATGGGAAATGCGGCACTGTTAGCGGCGCTGAAAACTTATGATTCGATTCTAATATCGGTTGATGTCGATATTTTTATGTCGCTACGTAACCACCCTGGGTGCTAATGGGAGCTTAATTGGACTTGAGTTCAAAGTAGAACTATTCACCTAAGCGACCACGAAACTATGGATTCGATACTAATATCGACCCGTTTCTAGCATTTTTGATATGTAGCCCGACAGTACTCTTTTCCAGACTGTAAGAAATGTAGTTAAAATTGCTCCAGATATATCAGAATTATGTTGAAACACACACATACAGCCACTTTTATATTCTGTATAAATAGAGAGTGAGCGAGCGAGCGAGAGAGCGACTCAAGGCATCACCACTTCCACATTGCAAAAGCATATATCAGGAATTGACATAGGCGGAACTAGAGAGGGTCCAGGGGGTGCCGACTCCCCCTAGAAGCAAAGCTGGCCCTCCCAGAATTTTTATACTGGATGAAAATAATGTTATTAATTTACCTCAATTTACGCATAACAACTTTAATTATGCTTGCATTCGACATGTTTAATAGTGTCTATATTCGTCCGCCTATCGACTTTTTTTTAATATGGATCTATGGTCTTGTGCCTGAATGTAATAAAATACCTGGACCAATGTGATAGTGGGCAGTATAGCGACCTCTCGACTTGCGCTGTATGCGATTTTTTTTATTTGATAGCTTCATTAATGTAAATTATTTTTGTATTCTTTCAAGTAATTCACTTATTGACGTAGTATTTTTTCTTGTTTATATATGTGTGATAAATCGGTCTTATTGTTATTATTTTATTTATAGCATACTGTAGTAATGTTTGAACAGTTACGATTCTCAGAGCAAATTATTAAGGTACACTAAAAAAACAGAAGGGAAAGAAAAAAGAAGCCGAACTCTTGAACTGCTAAACTGAAGCAATTACGCATATAATACCCATTCAAAAGTCACTATTCAATATCGTTTGTTGCTTTTCCTCCTCCTTCTTAGTATTAGTATTAGTATTATTTATGAACTGAAGTTTGTAGTTACATTCTTAAGGTATAAACTGTAATCAGGTGCGCACCCAGAAATTTTTGTTCAGAGTGTCGAAAGTTGGGAGGGGTACAATATTGCAAGACACAGACACGGCGTTATTCTGCGTCCGAGTGAACCATAAATAATTTCCAAGTAGCGTAAGTTGTGCACCATATGAACAATTTTTAGATTTTGCTTTCGAAAAGGGAGTGTATTTGTGCTATGCTAAAGAAAAAAAATATGTTCCTGATAACCTGATATTTTAGTTTCTTGCTGTAAAAGTTACATGGGCATCGCAGCAATAACAAGCAGTGTTCGTAGTTTGAGGGAAATTTCCCTAATCTAGAGAAATTCTTGCGTTTACTGATTACCCAATATAAATATTTAAATTTTTCTTTGTTCTTCGGAAATAAACCAATAATAATTTCACTGTTAAGTCAAGTATAGTTTTATTAAGGAAGTGCACATATGTATGTCAAGTCACTAAGATTTCATGCGGTCCAAATTGGGTGGACTTTCCATGAGTGCTCCCTGGTACAGACAAAACACAATCATTAAAATATACATATATATATTTTTTTTGAGGGTTCGGGTCCGGTGGACCTCTTCCTGGGTGTCCCCTGGCTGTAATGATATTTCCCAACGGTTGACGCTAACGATGTAACTACAACAATATGCTTAAAAGCTCATAATGTAATTCAGGAATATCACAAGTGTTGGTATATTTTCTCTCTCTCTCAAAATATTGTGATCAATATTATTATCAATCAATTCTGCTGGTTGAATCTTTGTTTCATTAAATGTTTGTTGTTTTAATTTTTACGACCACATCTGCTTGTCCATCAGAGCCACTTATCATACGTCCTCCCGAAAATTGTAAGGTGTGTAATTTAATATTTAATTGAAAAGATAATGGAAAACATCTTTTATAGGAAAACGAGTCCCTCAAGTCCGTCTACATGTCCCGTATTGTTAATCTGCTTTACTCTAATTGTATTTTTTTAAAAAAAATATTTAAGTCGTTCGGGAAGTTTGCCAACTATATTTCTACCACTGTTTTATATACCATTGTTTCTGTTTTTTAGTTAAAAATGTTTTGTGTATAAAAGTTGATTGTATTTCTTTGTTCGCAAAGATTTATGTAATTAAACTGCAACATTAGTAAACGACAATGAAACAATTTTACACTTTAAATACATAAATGAATAAACATTAGCCCATGACTGATTTTTAAAAAGTTAGAACTTTAAATTATGTCACTGCTTGTATATTTATTTGTGTTTCTATAAGATGTAAGAGCAGGGGTAAAAGTAAAGGGAACGCGGGAGGACACCGTTCTCCCACTTCCAAAACTATATACAGTGCCCCTCCAATTCCTAAAAAATGCAATGGGCAAAAATAGGCACGGGAGACGGCGTGACGTCATTCGTCCCCCTATCTTTTCAGACCCACTTTTACCCCTGTGTAAGAGTAAACTGAGAGCATGACAGTTAACGTTTACGAATAATGTATTTTCGCTCAGAATTGCTCGAGTAAAACAGTAATAGAACATTATGAGTTTCCATAATTAGATTTTAGGTAGTTATATAGTAGCATCAGAATATAGGGAATATTTTTTAGCAAATTTCTGAAAAATAAATTTTCACTGAAATGTTACACGACAGTGTTGTGTTAGAACTAAATAACTTTGTGTTGATAATGACTGCGGGGTAAGAAAGACCATATATAACAACATAACAAGGTCTTCTAAGAGATTCTTCTAATTTTTCAGAAGAAATGGACCATGCCCCCCCCTAGGAAAATATCCTAGTTACGCCAATGGAAATTGAATTGAAAATCTATGTAAAAGACTATCTGCTGTGGCATGCTTCATAAGGACAATTCCAGTCTGCTCACGTGACCTTTGGGGTTCATGAATTTCTTGCGAGCGTTGCGACTTTGGATTCTCTGTTTATACCCTCTCTTTATGCATCGAATAATTTTTCAAGAACATAAATGATATTAATTGAGCATAAATGATATTCATTGAACATAATATGAATATTGAGAAGTACCCACTATATGACAAATAGCTGCAAATAAGTACACTACATAATTTATTTATTGTTATTGAACGATTTTCCTAACTTGTATTTAACATTCTCATATATAATACAGACCTACTGTGAATACCTACCTATCTCAGATGTTATATTTTAAACATAATAATTACTATGTTCTGCAATGATTATGTTATATATATATATATATATATATATATATATATATATATATATATATATATATATAACTGATGTATTTTAATGTAATTATTTTATATAATTTTTCATTCATTGCGGAAAATATAATTTTTAAAAAAAGCATTGGCCGTGACAGGAATCGAACTCGCAACCTTATGATTTAAAATCCGACAGCTTACCAATGAGCTAACTCAAGGACTTTCGTACACATGCTTCTACCAAAACATGTATAACGGTTCTAAAGATAATTATGCCATTCATATCCACTACAAACGCTGTTTTTGTTCTACTTTGACTTTTATTTTAGTACTCAGGCGATAATTATGTTCTATGTCTTATCTTTGAGCATTCTTTTACATATGGAAAGATTCTTTAACTTATCTAAATGTTCAATTACGTATTGAGAGCTAAATGACAAACAAGCAGTGCTGACATTAATACAAGGTTTCGAAATATTGTATCATAAAGTATTTCAATCAATGTTGCTTTTTTTCTACACTTGGTAACAAGTCTTATTATATTTAAAAGAAGAAAAACACATCTTCAAACTTTTTCCCGATTGCAAAGGCTGGCTTGGAGGTTCGAACCTGGTTTACTTTTTCCGAAGATACCCGAAGTTGGACTTAGAAAATTTTTGCCTCAAAACACCAATAAAGAATGCGCTCAACCTTTTTGAGACAAGGTGTACGTTTTTTCGCGCATTACTATAGCCAGCTGTTTTACGCGCTATACTAGCCAATTGTTTTAAGCTGGTCACAATATTTATATCAGGGAGTGCAAGGGAAACAAAACGAGCCCTATATCATGGAGTACAAGGGGAACAAAACTAGCCCTGCGGGGCTTCTAACCCGTTCCTATTACTACTATTATTTATCTGCACAAAAGTAAGTAAATCACTTTTTTGACTATTATTTTCATATTATTTTAATTTAAAAAGTGTTATAAAAATGTAAAAAAAATGTAAAAAATTACTCCGCCCGGGTTTGAACTCACGCCAAAAGACATTTTCATTAGTAGCTTATTGCGCTACCCCACTCGCCCACGAAGACCGACAGTAAATATGGTTTGATTTTTGCTCTTTGAATGCAATGTGGCAAGAAATGGATAACGCCAACCAATCAGAACTGCGTTTTTCGTTCCTACTTCCGGGAGCATTACTCTCTTGAGCTAGACCTGTCGTACGATATATGCGTCGAGTAGAAAACTTTAAGACGGTTTTTCTACGTCATTTTTGCTCATTGCGCTCTGCCAGTTTGTAATATTAACTCTTTAAATGTGCACTACCGCCTTGCAAAAAATAGTTCTGAAGTTCACTTACCAAAATGTGCCTTTTCCTTGTGAGTGAGCTATTAATTGCCTTCTGTCCAGTTACCTCACCATTAAAGTGAAAATGACATAAAATGAGCGAAGGCAAACAGTACTTTCACGTCATTTATTTGTCCATGTTTTCTTTGTAGAAAAGTTATTGGATAGTTGGCTGTAAACAATATTTCCCACATAGTTTGAAATAATTTGATCAGTCCGTCATTGTAGTAAAGAGCCTAGCGGAATAAGCATGTGAAATCTGCATGAGGAATTTCTCATCTAGATTCTAAAACAAACCAAACGAAATCTGGATAAGACTTAACATTTTACATTCGAGACGGGACAAGGCTAACTCAAATTATCGTCTCGCTTTGGAGATGAGAATCCAGACGAGGCGAAAAGTATCGTAAATATTTCTCGTCTTATCTCGATTCTCGAAATAGTGTATGCCACTCTTTCAGTAACAATTGCTCTGTAGACTTAATCTTATACGTTATTTTGTTACTTTGTATTTCAGAGCTAACCGAATTACGGTCTGTGTATATACTGTTGTAGCAAAGTTTTTATAATTGCATCTGCATATTCTACAAGTTAGTTTATTATTAGTTTAAAACTTTTAATACCGTTATTAATGTCCATAATAATAATAATAATAATAATAATAATAATAATAATAATAATAATTATTATTATTATTATTATTATTATTATTATTATTATTATTATTATTATTATTATTATTATTATTATTATTATTATTATTAGCTGCGGCCCTCCACTTTACTAGTAAAGACGGTTATGGCCCTCAGGCTCATTATAATTGGACACCAGTGGTCTAGATGGATGTAAGGCGGACATAACGAGGAGGTCGCATTCCCGCTGTAAGTCCTCAGTTTGAGGAGAAACATTACTGTAACACGTCTGAAATTATTGCATAAAAATCACTTCAAAACAACATTTTGAAATTGAAAGGACGAAGCAGTTTATAGATAGGGATGGACGCGAGACGAGACATGTGAAATGCTAAAGTCTCCTCTCTTGTTTCGCAAAAATATTTGAGTCTCATCTCTTGTCCATCTCCATCAATAAATCAAAGACTTTTACATTTTTCAATTTTCTGTGAAGAAATGCCCTCATTCAGCACTCAGGCGGGAATTCATTTCCCAGTAAAATAAAATAAAAAAAACAGGTACCGTATATCTTAAGATTTCGGTTTGGAGGCGGTATTAACTGCAGCAAATGAAGTTTCGTCACTGCAATTCCATTATCCGACATTTTCTCCCTATGGATATGTCCCTGTCTTTACTGGTATTTCTTTACCTTATATCAGTAACGAATTTAGAAGAAACCCTTTTTAAATAATCTCGGAATTGGGGGAGAGGAGTGGCGTTTTTAAACATAGATATAATTAACAGTATTTCTTTTCGGTAGAAATTCCACACTTTACGGACTTCAGCCCAGAAATCCCCTTCCTGTAACCGCCACTGCTATATATAATAATAACCTACAGTATAATTCTCAAATAAATATGAATAACTTATCTGACAGTCACATTTCAGTTGCTATTTTCTTACATTCTCTATTTAAAACGTGTCTATTATGATGTTTGTGTTTCTTATACAATATTGCTGGATTCCTCACATGTTCTATTCATATGTCTTTCATAATCAAATTTAACAGTGCAGCAAGACCTCTCGAGTATAGACATACAGAATCCTCTGCAGACGAAATTTTCAACAAATGAAGATTTTATTCCGTGCAGCGCTTCAGGGAGAACCAAAGAGAACATAATGCACAGCGATGCTTCCCCTGAACATCGATGTGAAAACATACTCGGTTGTTTATCATCGTGATCACTAATTCACCTTCGCGGTCGACCTCTAGATCGCGATGTAGCGTACATCTTCGGCATGATCGTACCCATTAGAATCTATGTGATTCAAATTCACATGGGTGTTTGTTCCAGTGAACAGTGCCAGTATCTAAGCACTGTGTTTGTGCCACTACCGAGGGTGCGACCGCGACCTATACCTCGACATCGATCACGAGGTCTCATCGGTAACATTTTACCGATATATGAACATTTTCATATAATGTAACAATGTTAAAATGCCATACTGTGTTGTTACTCGTAGGGATGGACACAAGTGAGTTCGAGCGAATTTTCTTTGAAACTCGATTCGACTAGAAACAGACATCTTTGAGTTCGAACCGAGAACTAGGCTCGAAAAATTTCCTCCAATTCGATTCGAATTGGATCGAGTCGAGCCAAATCCGGTGTGTATTTCCGAGTACATTCTTCAAGTATATTACATACACAGTATAATTATTATCAATGACACTATTACTACAACTTTATTATTATTATTATTATTATTATTATTATTATTATTATTATTATTATTATTATTATTATTATTATTATTATTATTATTATTATTATTATTATTATTATTATTATTAATTATAACAACTCTGTATGTAAACATGAAAGATAGGCAGTTTGTATTTGAAAACTAAGAAACTAGTTAAATGAGAACCTCGGTAGTCGTGAAGTCTAGGAGTCAAGGACATTGTTCACTAGCTTCTGAATTTGGGTTGAGGGTCTAAGTTTAGTATTCGGTCTCGAGCCAAACACTGTTAAAAGTTATAGGGCAGTGTTGAATTCACGCATTTTCACCCGGGGCGGGAATGTCAACTCCTCGGGGGGACGGGGGGACGGTTGTTTTTCTGTATTTTTGCAAGAAAGCAGCAGCATATTTAACAATTCCATTCACATACACATCTTACCTAATATTGAGACTAATTGCTGATAAATATTCAATGTGAAATTATAATTAAAAAAGAAAAACAATCGTTTGATTTCATCTAAAGCATTAAATAAAGACTGACAAAAATATTTTAGACTAAACTTTAACTGCTATTTACAGTAGCTATTTTTGTTATTATTTCCTATATTCAGTAGTTATTGTTTGTTACTAATGTAGAAGTTTTTAAAAAGATTTAAATTAACTCAAATATGTTTTGTCCTAAAACAAACACACACAAAAATATATTAACAAAAAGTTATCATTCTTTCTCACACTTATGATTCTAAATCAAGCATACTAGCCTTGGTTTCTTCGCTGCATACACATCAATAGTTTAGTTTACGAAATCTTCAGTAGGATTAGTGCCGTGTCGTGGAAAATCAGCGCTTGGCGCGAGAGTATACGACGGCACTCCCGTATATATGAGTGAGGTCGAGAGACCAGCCGCAAAGGTGAGAAAATTTTAAAAAGTAAACCCTGCTTTTCCTTGATTTTGAGCACTTTTCATTACTTTTTTCCTTTTATTTTATATATGTGCACCTGTGTTTTATTTTTCTGTTTTTCTTTCCCTCTTTTCTTTTCTTTTTCCCTCCCGAATTTTGCACCCCTTACTTTGGCGCCCGGGGCCGTCGCTCCGCTTGCCCCTCCCCCATGGCACGGCTCTGAGCAGGATCTTCATCACCTTCAATAGCAATCTTTCACTTATATACTAGTATCATATTGATAAATTCTATATAAGTCTCTAATCCAGGAGGAATAACTGTTCCTCCCTGATCCCTCTAAATGACGTCCTCTGAGTCTCTCCCTTTAACTTAATTATTTTTAATTAAAGAAAGGTGTGTTTACTTTAACAATTGTAAAACACATTTACGTCTGTTACGTCCGATGCGAGAAATGGGATTTAGGTGCCCTATTTCAAATAATGCAAGAACTGTACATTTTCAAGAACTGAAGTCTGTTGACATCAGAGATCATATGGAATGATCGAAAGATCTTTCCTATCTCAACCTGTGCTAGTGCTACCTACAAATATACAATATAGGGCGAGAGTATAGTACCTACTAAAATACAAACCTTTCTTCAACAGTTGACAATTTCATGTTCTGCCAAACTCGGTCATAGCGTTAAGAAATACAAGTTTTATTGGCTATTTGGTATTCTATCTTAGATGTTACATGTTTAATATTTATATAGAATGGGTCTGCGTCATTTATGTGTATATTGAGAGATTGGATTTCGTCTGCACGTGCACGGAAAGAAAGCAAATAATTATGTGAAATAATTTCTACATTTTGTGACTGAAATTCTTTGAGTTTCTCCGGGGGAGAATGCATTTTCTTCGGGGGGAGATTCCCCCAGGCTATCCCCTGAATTCAACCCTGGCACTGGCCAAATGTCTTCAAAACTGCTCGGTCCGGGTTTAGAATTGTCAACGATTCGACCAGCTCGGCTCACAGCTCATTCACTATCGACCCGAACCGAGAAGTGAGCCGAGCCAACAGCTCACCCAACGACTCGGCTAGAGCCCTCGGCTCAGTTGAGCCGAACCGAGCAGATGGCTCATCCCTACCAAGCCAGCTCGAGCTGATGGTTCACCCCAAGTGAGCCGGTTCGAGCCATCTTCTCAGTTGAGCCGAGCCGAGCTGAGCTTGTTATGAAAAATCTCTTGTGGTTTCGCTATCGAGACGAGACGAGATGCGAGCAGTGTCCCATTTCGTGAGCTACACTAAAAGTATTCCATATTACTGTTTAGCTTTCATTTCTCATGGCTTTCGTTTTCCAGTAAAATTGTTGCTTATTATTATTCTGCTAAACTAATTATATAATAATAACAATGTTGTTATGCAAAATTAAAAATACAGAATATAGAGAAACATTACACTATAACTAATAAAATGAGAACACATGAACTGGGAAGGAATCAAAACTTGCCAGTAACTCTAAAATCGATACATTCTTTTTAAAGCTAGTTTCAAACTCTATAATCAACGGGACTCTAGGATAAGCAAACTGATCTGAAAGAACTCCAATATTACATACCATCAGCAAACTATTTTCTAGTAATAAAGTAGGCCTGCTCATCAGAACACAGTTTTTTCATATTAACCCCTTACTATAAATCGTTAATTATGGCACCCTAGTTGTTGATAAATATTTTCCGCCGGGGCAGTTCAGACTGTTTACTTTTAAATTCTGTCCACTATCATCCTCAGCTCTTAAGAAAAAAGTATTCTTTCAAATGTTTGAACGGTAAAATATTTTTGTTCTCCATCTTTATAAAAACACCAATCAAAGTAAAATAGACTACCAGTATCATTGCACTCCTAATTCACTCACTGAATGTATTGATTTGGAGCTGTCAAAATCTACGACAAAATCTTCCAGGTGCTTGCAATCAGTACACGTGATTTCCCTAAGGCTGTCCTCATCTTCTAAATACAGCAAGTGGCACTAAGAACTTTATAACCAATGCCCTCAATTTCCTTCGTGCAGTTGAAACCGATTTTCCTGCGACCTGTTACACAACGGCAATTAGTCTAATGGTCTACGTGTTGAACTGCTGAGCCAAAGGACGAGGGATCGAATCTCGGAGAAGGCCATGAAAATTTTATTACTTGCACAATTATACATTTCTCCCATAATACAATGAGTATTCAAACAGTTTATGTTTCCGTGGAAAAGTAAGAATTTACTTCAAGTTAAACTTGTGAGCAGTGAAGCAAAACGAATTGGGCTCACGGTTGTCCGAATACCTGACTATTTGAATAAATCATACGACACGCCTTTAGTATGGAGTTAAAGAGCTTTCTGATACATATAAAGAAATCTCACTAACCTAAAATCCTTACGAAATAGGACCTACCAGAAGCTTCAACACCACGTCTGCGTCACTTCGGTGAACGCTGTATCGAAACTTCCTATATAAATTTCACTCACGTGAGTCTAGTTAGTTGATCGTACTTGGTTTGTTAGCTAACTATATTGAAGGGGTATAGACGAAAAATATGCAAAATCCATTTTTCAATTTTGTCAGGAAACAAAGAAAATGTGACGCCTTTATGTTTCAGAATTGTTGTACGTTTTTTTTTGGGGGGGGGGTTAGATTTCACTCATCTGCTGTAAATAGTAACTACTGCTGTTAACAGTTGCTTTCTTTAATTTTTCATTTACACATCCTATCCTCTTTCAAGTTCAGTTCTACATGCCATTCCATTTAGTTTCATATATTCTTTTCGATTACATACACATTCCTCAATCCCTTATAATAGGTTCAAATTAACAAAACGGTTCTCTTACTTTCTTTCTAATAATGATGATTTAGATTGCACGAAAGTTAATTTTAAATAAATATGCAACCAATTTGTTAATTACTACGAGCATTGAGTTCTTCCTCATTGTGTGTTAATATATATTCTTTAGTGTTTACATTCTAATAATAATAAATATTTATGCCAAACTTAGATATAATTACAGTATACGAAGGTTAAGTGGGTAATAAAGCAGTTTAAGCCAATATCTTACTTCAATCTCTATTGTAGATTACAATTATCGTTAAAAGAAATTGAATATTCGTATCCAAAATTGATTTTATCTAGGTAGGATGGATAGGGATGCGCACGAGACAAGATTTGAGGCTGTCTCGTCTCGACAATATGCTGTAAAAGTGAAGTCTCGACTCGAAAAATGTATATTTTTCTATTGAAAGAGCTGTGTCTCGACTCGAACTTTGTCAGGAAAATTCTGTCTCGACCCGACTCTGTGCATCCCTAAGGATGGACAGTTTGAAGAACCCAGTATTCCAAAGCTGGCGGGGTAACCAACTACACCATTATGCAACATCTATTTCAGATACAACCATTATTATACACTTCATTTTCACAAGCTTCTTCTTATAATAACTATATCGATTTCCTACTTAAATTCAATTATAGATAATTTTCTTATGTAGCAGCTAATATTCATGCTATACAGTATAAAACAAGTACACATTCAATGTAAATAAATAAAAATGTAAGATATTACAGATTACTGGCATTGCGATTTAATACGATTTTAAGCAGTACATATTTTCTAAATAATTGTTCAAATTCTTTATAAGAATCCAGATTATGAGGCACCCTAAGTTTTTGTAATGCAAAAAAATACAAATATATATATATATATATATATATATATATATATATATATATATATATATATATATATATATATATATATATATATATATATAGGTGTATCTTATGGGTCTTCCGGTCTTGATCCCCCCACCGAATTTTTATGTTTATTCAAATAAAATATTGCAAAGTGAATGAAGTATCTTGTAGAATGTTCACATTTCCAAGAATAAAGTTAGCAAAGCCCCCCGAAATATATATATGAATAATTTTCATTTTGGACGTGTGGTATTAGGTATTCAACTGTGTTCATATTCTCACTTTCAGCGTTTTCGTATATTAATTATGGACATGGCGGGCTAGTAAATGGGACAGGGATTTACAAAGTGACAGTTTGTCGGATAATGTGTTTCCAATCACTTCACAGTAGAAATTTATATTTATAAAAAAGTTCTCATATATTTAAAAAATAGGAAGAGAAACTTTAACTTTCCTCACGGAGGCTCGAACCGTCGCCCTTCGTTTCAGAAATGTTAGTAGCAGTACCAGTGGCGTATTTACGATTTTGTTTCGGGAGGGGCTTTCCTAAGTTTCGGGGGGGGCTTTGCCTGGAAATGTGAAAATTCTGCAAGATATTTCATTTATTTTACTGTACTAAGTAAGATTTCGGGGGGCTTAAGCCCGGAAGCCACCCCTAAATACGCCACTGAGCAGTACTAAACCCGCTTGACCACAGACACAACTTACAAGAGATTGTGTTATAATATTAATAATAGAATCACCACGTTAAATTTAAGTTACAAATATGCATAATTGCAATTATTATGAATATTTATTCAAAGTAGTTTACCTAAAGCATAGAAGAGACTTCCTAAAAAATTAGGTACAAAGTTGAATAACACAAATAAGCTATTAGTAACATACATTTTCCATAACTCGTAATTTTCCACCTTAAAACAAACCTGAAATCGGGTTTATTTCCTGTTGGTAACTTTTTCGTGGTAAATCATCCGCAGCGGAATGATGTCCATCCTTCAGCCAACAAATAACTAACTCGTGTACTTTGAGCTTGTCTAGCGGTGGGCCATTAACATTGATGAACAACAAGTTAGACAACGTTTGAGCACTTAGTCTATTTCTAATATCAGTCATCTGTAAATTCATAAGGGGAAATCCCCGTTCGCACTCTGTCGTGGAAATTGATAATACTTCTACCCGATTTCTGCAACTCCTCATCGACAATCTCCTTCTTAGACTTAAGTATGATAACGATTTTTCTTGGTCAGTTTTTAAATATTCAGCAAGAAGTATAATTTCTCTATCACCATACAACATCTTTTTCATATCGACCATGTCAGTTGGCTATGTTGACTCATGGAGAACAGAAACTTCATCTACCACGCCTTCGATAGGGAATCTTGTGAATAAATTATCAATTAAAGCCTGATAAATTGATGATTTCTTACTTGTTTATAAATTTAATTTTTGCAATTACACATGAAGGTTTGATGCCATTACCAAGTTCCTCCCCCGTCTAGAAAGCGAAAGGGAACCGAGGTTCCTGGAGTGTTCAGAGGTGAATTTGAATTTCCCTCCTTCTTCCCCTTCAATTACGACACTGTTGTTTGCCATGTGCCAAATTACGATGAATTTAAATTAAATTATCATAGTATAATTATTTCCTTGTTGAATTATCAATACTTTTCAGTGGGAAAAAGGATGAAATTTGAAAGTTCGAAATCAAGGTAAGTAGACCAACGTAAAGGGAAAAAAGTGTAAAATTTTCCATATAATTATGCGTACAATCCAAACTTAAAATTTTCGTGTAATTAAGCTTATAGTACAAATTTTATGCCTATTTTAGTCACAAGTTTTGGGTTGATTGCCCTGTGCCGTAAGCGCTCCATATAATAAACATAAACTTCAGCAATTATTATAGTAGAAAGCAATGTATATATGAAGCCAAGCACTGTATTTTTTGTTTCTGTTTTTTTTTACTTAAATAACCGATCGTTTTTGATCATTTTTACAAACCAACTCACTAACAATTTTCCATATATAGAAAGTGCCCCCCCTCACATAAAGGAGAATTTTAAAAAATTCTATTACACATTCTGTTTATTTTCAGTAAACAATTAATACACTGAATCTCAGCTCCGTAACTTAACGGCGTGCGAGATACTCATTTTTTTTCGCAAAAATTCGAATCCTCACTACCTCCTTAGGATATCATGCATTATAATGAAAGCAATATAACATCCCAGTTTGGATTAAGGCCTAACTATATACCAAAAGTCATTTCATTTGACTTTGCAATTTGACCGTGATGATCAGGCAACATAGTTACATTCAATTTTTTTATATAATAATTTATATATTACAGTGATTCAAAAAATATTTTTTCCAGTAGTTAGCTCCTCTAAAAACTGAGAGATCTCGAAAGCCAAGTAGTAGTATAAGTCCTATTGCTATTATTACAATTAAAAATAACAATATCCAAAAGTGTCTGAAGTTATTTTTTCACTTAGATATACTCACCTCAGGTAAGTAGACAGAAACAAGTGGAAAAGGATGGGAAATGAAGGTCTTGAAAGTAAAACGAAGACAAATTTACCAGTCTTCAGAAGATACTGTCTACAATGCAGTGAGCAGAGAGGGTCGGTAGATCATACTGAATCGGTGGGTGGTGGGTCGCAGTGGGTCACGTTGGGTAGTGGGTCGCAGTGGGTCCCGGTGGATGGTGGGTCGCAGTGGTTCACGGTGGGTGGTGGGTCACACGCTGTTGACCCACGACCCACTGACCCACTCAGAAAACTTGACCCACTTGACCCACTGACCCACTCCATCTCTGGCAAATAGTAATCGACAAATGCAATATATTGTGGTAATTAATGTATTGTTAAGACATAGTAAGAACATTTAGGATCCGACTCAAAGTGTGTATCTATATGGGATCGAAATCTATATGGGATCGAATTATTTTGTTAAACATAAACAAGGCAAACCCGTAAGTGCAGAAGAAAAGCAAATAGTTTATCAAACGATATCAACGTTGTTCAATTCACTTGAAGAAAATTAAGACTTTAAGTAGCTAATTTTCGTGTTCTCATAAAATAGTATATATACATTATTTATTTACTTTGTAGTACTGAAGTTACTATTTGTATGTTCGCATGCTATATAATGTAAGAAAGCGCATCAAGAAATTGAACTTAAGTAGGAAAAGTACCATCTGTTTTCATGGATATGCGGCGTAATGATTTAGGTAATAGATGAAAAAGAAATAATCTCCCATGATGATAAATATGCTTGCTGTTACATACCAGAGCAGAGAGAGAGATACATATCTCTTTATCGTTGATAATTTGACACAATTTATTGTAGTTTTATCTGTAATCACAATTTGGACAAAAATAACAATGTTCAGTTGTTCTTAAAGAAGGGAGGATTATATAGTATTGGGTATTTTGCCCCATATCGCTGCAATTGTGTGAGAGTGAGACGAGTAATGCACATCCCAGTGGCAGAAATATATGCATGCACGTGCTGCAGCAGAAATATTGCGGGAAACAGTAAACAATTTCCTCTTCACCAATCAGCAGTCTTGCCCGCAGTGATACAACGTCAAGTTACGCGGTTTGTTTTTAAAGGGTGCAAAGGACTGTGAAAAACGCTTTAGACACGGGGAATTTGCTTAGCTTTCCCCCTTAGAAATAAACGTTTCGTAAGTAACAAACGTTCTATGTCTGCCTACCTTTCTGTGTGGCTCTGTGGATGAGTGAGGAGAGACATTGCTTCGTAATGATGAGGTTGGTGGTTCAAGTCCTGCCCAGGCCAGTCCATTTTTTTCATTGTTTGTTTCCCATATCTGATGATGTTTCTCCCCCTCTGTAATCATCTGATACTCTCAACTGAGTTCTCCACTTGAATTCAACAATTGGTAGTGGGATGCTCTCAGGTTCGGGTGAGCTTTTACATGTCTACTTACAAAATCAAAATTTTCGACAAAATATGGATGCTATCCGATCATTTTGTCTCAAATTCTAAATTTGCGCATGTGACTGTATCTCTCTTTCATCATATTTGCATCTCTAGTTTTCCAAGGTCATCAGCTATGACATAAGATGGCTTGGGAGCAAAGATTGAAAAGTGCTATACCATAAAAGTGCTATACCAATGGGCTCACTCTCACTAAGCATTTGATTAAATGTATGTGTTTTCACACTGATGGAGGGGGGGGGGTATCCGCTCTTCCTACCCTCCTGAAGTGACAGGATATTTATTCAGACTCTGCAAAGTCATTTCAGATCAAACGACAGAAAGAGTGTTCATTCCAACAGCAACAGGATTGGACTTCAATTTTTTGTTTCAACTTATCTCCACAAATAGAACAAATATCAAGTAATATGTTTGCCATAAGAAGTAGATTCATTTCATTTGGAGAAATGATGCTGTAGACGATAGTGGGAATTTCGCCCAAGTGTACGGGAATTTTCAGTGCCTGGCGTTTATGCCGCCCGCCTTCCTTTACAGCTAATTTGGTTGCATACTCCCCGGCAAATGCTTCGGACTCAACTGGTGGAGCACTTTAGCCGTAAACCTCCATATGGCTGTACCATTTAGAAGTGTCTTTCGCTGTACATTCGTATGTACTTAAAAATGAAAAGCCCGGCCCATGTCATAACGTGAAGAGGGTTTCGCTCCAACTCTTGCGCATAGCCCTAATAAGCATTTTCCTTAGACCAGAAGACTACATTCCCCTTACGGGAACTGCATTATATTGCATATTTACCTGAAACTAACATCCGTGAGTGAGACACAGCATCTGGAAATTGTACAGAATGGCTTCGCAAATGAAATATTCCACATGACCTTGAATGCAAGGATACGAGACTATGACAGCAGGGTTGCCAATACCACAACTAAAATTACACTTGACATCGTTCTGTGTGATTCTCAGATCTAGGAGTAGCAGAGTTTTACAGATACCCTGTACAGTTTAACACAGGCGAGTGTTCACGTCGTTGGTGACTGTACTATTCTGGCAGTCGAATAGTAATAGAAAAGAACATCCTATTTAAAATCTAAGATAATTTCTTATATTCATGTATCAAATAAAGCTACCACCCATTGCTTTTTTCTTTAGATAAAAGTTCTTCCATTGAATACGAAACTGATACGCAATTAATGAATAGAGCCAAAAGCGTAACATTAAAAATGGAGAAAGGATATTGCAACGGACATTGCTCTTTTCTTCACGATATGCAAATGAAGGCAGCAGACATTACGTACATACGTTTTATGTTCATATGAGTGATTTATGGCGGTCTTTATTGGTCTTAATCATACATATGTGCGCAATGAACCAAAAACACAAATAGGAAAACAAAACAATAACGAAATTCTAGCGTAATTCTAAGAGTATAAAAGTGATACTATTCTATTTAATTTGTACTAAATCGAATTGTGTTCACGTATGGAGATAAGGGGTCATTGTACCCCAAAATTTCGAAATTGAAAGTGTTCCAATTAAAATTTCTTTGTTCCCCCTTAATCCTGTGAGACCTCCCCCTCAGCTTTGTTCAGGAAATCACGCCCACTGTATGCAGTCAAGTTACTTCTTAAGAATAGTATACTAGTCTAATAGCTTTTTTTTTCTTTCGAGCGACGTTAGGAGAGAAGAAACTATTCTGATTGTGAAAAAAAAAATAACTTTGAAAATCCATCGAGTAGATCCTCATAATAAAAATGTGATTATCTCAATACAGTGGTGGAAGTGAGACGGTGTGCGGTGGTATGGCATACCGCCACTGGGTTTTCTGTAATGAGGATACCGTCTCTGGTTTTTCAGTGATCAAGGCAATATTTAAATAGCCGGTATGTTGACTCAAAATCATAATAAGACATACCGCCTCTGTTTTTTTTTTTTTTTTTTTTTCCACTTCGAACACTGTCTCAATATACTCATTTACGAACTCCATTCAACACTTTCTATTTTTTTCTCACTAGCTAATCACACGAATGCCAATTCTCGACGTGATCTTCCTGTAGCCGTACACATTTTTCACAACGTTAACGCCATGATTTCATGGCTGCAGCGAACGCTTCTTTACAAGTCTGTTTCGACCATTGAAAAATCATTGATGCAATAGTGGCACAGCTAGTGAATGTGCGACCACGGAGAGCGTCTTTCATCGTTGGAAACAATTAAAAGTCGTTAGGAGCCAGGTCAATGAGTAGAGAGCATTAGAAATCATTTGGAAGTTGTTGTCACGAAGAAACTGTTGCGTCAAGTTCGCCCGATGCGCTTGTGCGTTGTCTTGGTGGAAGAGCATACATGCAGTTTACTGCTCAATGTATTCATTTTTCGGACAATTTTGTTAATGTTTCATGAATAAATATTTCAATAGTAACTCCATCATGTAGTGTGAGTAATAACTCGTGAAAAAAAAAAAAAACAGGAATAAATTAGTGTCGGGGTGAATTGTTTTCGAACGGTTTTGCCCAAAACGTCTTAACGCAATTTTGTTTGTATTTCATAAATAAAAATTTTATTATAGTGTCAGCGACGACTCGTGAAGCCTTGGCTCTACATCAATCATAGAACTGCTTTCTCTCACGTGTCATACACCAGAAGAATTTAATACAATTCGTGGAGCTGTCTTCCGAACGCATACTTGAGAAACAATGAAAAAGGGAAGTGCACCAGCATCGTTGCCAAACTTAAAGAACATGGCAAACGAATGACAAAAAAATAAATAAATGAATAAATAAATAAAATAAACTGAAAGAAAGAACTATAGCACGAACACAGAATTATTCTTATTAAACGATAACAATAATACTAGCAAAAACATAATATAACGACCGCAACAATAACAAAAGACAAAAAACGAAATATAGCGGCAGTCCCACAACACTATGCCTTCAGGGTTCCGTGCATGTAGCGCCCGTAGACTTAGCGCCCAGTGTTTCTGGCTCACAGAAGGAATTTTATATTGATTTTATCTCACAATCAGGGATGTCCAGTTCATTTTACCACTCTTTCCACAGGTCGTTAATTCCTGTTATTTTCTTACATCCATGTTTCGTGTACTTAGCGTCTACTAAGTAAAACTGTTATGTAGAGGGAGAGAGAGAGAGCGAGAGAGAGACAGAAAGACAAGCCAATAGCACTGATTATGACGCTTCAATGAATCATAACCTCCGGGGGAAAGGGTGAAACGCACAAACGTAGTTATATATATGTATGTAACTGTTCTCCGTGGTATGCAATGCTCTACAATATTTAAATGTACTATGAACTAAGGTTACATATTTAGCTTTTAATGTGAAAACTATGTAAAACAGACGTAATCTAGAATACCGCAATGAGGATAAGGCATACAAAAAACGGTGAACATATTCTCACGACTGAGAACCGGGACAAAATGTAAACTGGCGAAACACCGGGATAAGAGTCTTCATGGAGGTCACGGTGGTTCAGTGGTAGAAACACTCACATTTGGTTCATAGGATCCCTGGTTTTATCCCATCTTGCGTCAAATGGGCTTTGTGGTAGTCAGACGCTGCGTGCATGGATAAACTCGGAGTTCTCTCGTTTTCTCTGACTTTCTTCATTACACCATTTCATTCATTCTCACAATTACCGTCTCCTCTATCCTACTCCTATCTCCTTAATCGTGGGATGTAAAATCCAAAGATTTCATTTCATTTCAAGAGCTTCCAAACCGGGACTGTCCCGGTAAAAACCTGTCATATGGTAACTCTGACTATATAACAACATCGGGTTTGATACTAAAAAAAGAAAAAAAGTCATATTATCATATGGTATTACACAGTTTCAGAAAAAAAATCTAACAAGCTATCCGCATTAAGTCTGATACATATTTCACAGCTTTATGCGTAATATAAATCTATATAGTTAAGCAATTGATATCATACACTACAAGCACTGAAAAACAACGTAACGTTCTATAATAAAAAGAACGTTGCTTTACGAACCAATAAGTTAATCGATCTACGAACCTTATTGTACACATTATACCCTAAAGTTACAGCCTTATGCAGTAATCAATTCCAATCAGATATTGAACGAGTATGGTGTTTCTTTGAGAATAATCCATCACTAAGTTGAACAAGCGCCTTTGAAGGCTAGTCGTCTTCCATTTTACCCTCTTCTTCGGTAATTCATATCGCTGCTCTTGTTCGATGCAGTTGAAACCATGGCCTCATCCTTTTGTAATGTCCATCCACAAGGAAGGATGGACAGTTTCAACCTTTTGGAATTTCAAATTCGAAGCTTCTATCAATTTACTCGTTCGTGTCTCTTTCTGTAATTTTGCTATATGAACGGGTATGTTGCGAGGAAACAAAAGAGGCTAGCAAAGAAATTGAATCGTAAGATCACCGTAAGATGAAAGTCACATACTCCAAATGCTACCTGATGCGTAATGTTGATCAAAATAAATTAGGAATTCTTCAGTTTCTTCTGGTACGATTTGCTGTAAGTAATCCATCACTTCTGACCCTTGTCAGAGTGAAGGAAAACAAATCCGTCCACCATTCCATAGAAACCGGACTTTCTCATTTTCCCTGTAAAAATTCGCCAATCCCAAGTGCTGCAGTATGTACTTCGTGTTCGTGTGACTTGTCTGGAACGCTTTGGCTTACGACTTCCCTCACTAGCCACGTCTGGTTGTGAGTTTAATTTACATATTCCTATATATGTTTGTTTTATCCCTCCTCGCTGGTCTAGTGGCAAGAACGCAAGCCTTTGGCGTATGAGGTTCAAGATTCGATTAATGGTGGGAGAGCATTGAATGACCAAAGTGGTTCGGATTCCACTATAATCAGTAAATTCAAGTCTTCTTTAGCCTACCTGGCAAAACCATGGGACATAAAACTAAATACAAACTTATTTATTTATTTATTATTTTTATTTATTATTATTATTATTATTATTATTATTATTATTATTTATTTTTTTATTTTTTTATTTTTGCAAAAGGGAGGTTTTATTATGAAGTAAAACACTATTCAGAAGTATAATATTAAAATTTGCAAGAAGAAAACTTATTTCTGCGTAACAAAATTTAAAAATTAATTAGTCACAGGTAATTGTTTTACAATTCTCCATGTCTTTTTAGGTACTTTTCACTACACTAATTAGCACTTTGATAAGTCGTGATGAAATGTAAACATAGTTTCGTTGCAATTCTCCATGTCCAGTAGGCATTTTTGACGTACTGTTATTAGCGCTTTTGATATTTCGAGATCAAAGGTTTGAAGGGGTCTGTGCCCCACCCAACCATTTTTCCCAGGAAAATACGAAACACATATTCCATCATTTAACGTTTATAATATCTGTGCACAATTTCATTCACTCCGGCTAACTTCTTCTTGTCTTTCGGACCTCAAATTTCTCCAAATTTTGGGTGGAGGCTTTTACCCTTAAAACAGTTTTCCCCAGAAAAGAAAAAAACACGTATTCGTTTATTTCATGTGTAATATCTACCTGCCAAATTTTATCAAAGTCGGAGTGTTACACTTCGAAAATGTTACATGTCAGTACATTCATGTAGCTTGCATTTGCGGCAGAAAGTTCTTGTTTTGTGCTCCCTCTTTGCTGGAGAGAATTTCTTAGACTGTTCCTCTTCAGTATGCAGGGAAGCTTCCATTCTTCGTGATTTTTTCTCAACGTTGGCGAACTGCTAACCAGACGAAATGAAGAATTTACGGCATTTCAAACTTTTTTAATGTCTGTTTCTCGTTTGAAATTACGCTTTGATGACACAATACCATAAGTGTTGAGTCCACTTACATCGGTTATGTAAAATACTGTCATAGGCCATTTTGTTCATTGTTTTGTAATCTAACAGCGAGCCATATGATTGTTAGTGTGAACGTGTGATTTTGTTGTGTTGTAATATATGATAACTTTGAGTTTTTCCTCCGCTCTAGAAGTGACCACTTCAGGATAGTTGTGCATTGTGTTTTGCAATGGGTGATCTTACTGGGTATATATTGTCAAAAGAGACAGCGCACCCAAAAAATGAGAAATTGTTCGTCTACAGTCATATTATATGTAAGAATAAAATTATATTGCAGAGTGTGTGAAGAATCTGCAACTTCACAAATTAGGAACAGTTCATCATCAGGTATTCTAATAGCGCCGATGTTGTCATCAAAACATAAGGCAGCCCATGTAGCATCGCCTATCTCCGGAGTTTTGCTTTTTGCATTAGCACGTGTTTTCGCATTAGCTACAGGTGCTACGCTTCAAACTTCTAACCAATTTTCTGGATAAGAAAACTACTCAACGTCTCATTTCAATATCGGTACCTGAACAAGAAACTTCAGTTGCATTTGTATATAAGTCTGCTAATATCTTATCGTCTGTCGGGAATCAATTTCTTCATTGTTTATTGATTTACCAAAAATATTCCTCCTCTACCATCAATAGTGACGTGTATTGTTAGTGATCTGTTTGTCTACCACGTGCAATGATCAAAACACACTAACAATAAACAAAACTTTACATACAATCAGTGGCAAAGCCAGGATTTCTATTCGGGGGGGGGGGAGATCAGTGTCCTACCCCGGAAAACTTTTTTGTTAATGTGGAGACTGAAAGCACAAATTTAGATTTTATTCTAGCAACTTTTTAAAATTTTGGTTCTTGGGAGTTCATATCCCGGAAACTCCCCCTGGATACGCAACTGCATACAATGGAAAAATTAATCCAGTTTGATAGACAAAAGCAACTATTATGCTTCTGACAATGGACTTATATAAGTGAATAAATAAAGAAAAGCTGCTACTAAAATAAGCAAAATTGCAAATAATTAAATCAATCAAACTAAATAATAACACATAAAGTTGCAATATGTTATATCTGACTTCATTGGGACAGTTAGAAGATTATCAGAACGTTCACTCCGCTACGAGCCACAATCTCAATCTATTCTGAATCTATCCTCGTATTTCTTCATTAAGGCTCGAGTTTAATGGACCCACTCGGCACCCAATGCTATAAATTTTAAAAACTATCACTTAACTCACGGAAATGAAAAAAAAAATTACTTAAATAACATAATACAAGAACACAACCAGGGAAATGTCATAGAATTTCAATACTTACTAAGCCTTAGTAATTATTAAAGAAAGTATGCGTACGAGTGCAATGGACCCACCTGGTAGTCCTAGGCAGTGGCGGCGGTTGGACGTTAAAAGTGGGGAGGCAAGACATGATCTGAATACAGTATTTGTATGTCAATGTTACTTTTCCTGGTTGCTTGTAACACTTTGTTAGACTAAAGGCTGTGTAACTATTAGGAGGCTGTTATATAGACTAAAGGCTGTATAACTGTATAACTATCTTTTTCAGTTAAAATACCGTATATCTTGTTTCATATTTTGTTACGTAAATTGACAAGAGCAACACAAGATACTAACTCTTTGTACTCTTATACAACGAAGGTGTAAGAAGAGATCTGATTCCTTGCTCATGAAATCAAAAAAATCATAAAATCATGCATCTTAAAATTCTGTCTGGAAAATTGTGTGATCATATTAGGGACCTATTTAATAACAAATTTGCAAACAAATAAATAGAAAGGATAATATTAATCAAATAATCATAGTAATGGATAATAAGGCTTGTTCTACAAAAGTTATATTGAAACTGGAAATTAATGGACAACTTATATTTTTAATTCCACGCATGTTATTATATGTATTATTACTCTTAGAAAGACAGTGAATACTACAAGCATATGCTACGACATTCAAAGAAATATTTTTGCAGCTTCCCGAAACATGTTCGTTGCCATTAGATACAGTTTTCATTTTCTTGGAATACATCAAAACTCAACAATACTTAGTCACTCCACATTCCAGTTATACAAAATAATCCTAAAACCTAGAATTATGTTGAATTTATTAAATTTAATTGTATAACAAAACTGTATATGTACACTGCAAAATTATATATTCCTTACTGAGCTCCTTCGTGGCTAAGCGGTTAACGTACGCACCTTTGACGTGGGAGACCTGGGTTCAATTCCCGGGGGCGCGGTAATTTTGGCACCGGAAATTTTGGCACCAGTAGTTTTGACACGGTAATTTTGGCACCGGTAATTTTGGCACCATAAAACGAAGCAAACGGAAATTTTGGCACCATTTATAATTGAAGTACAGAAAATGTGAGAAAATACTCTGAATGTAATAGATATTTAAATTCACATGTTATTAACTAGGACTGTTCCAGCGCGACGAATCAAACCAGTGACGAATGTACAGTCAGCGACAAAATTTCTTTCTCTTCGGTAAAATTTATTTGCCTATAACTTTGGAATTGATGGACTGATTTGAGAAGTTTTCTGTAATTTATGGAAAACTGTTCTTTGAGTTGCTGAAGACTGCACTGTGTTCACTGCACTGGGTTTGTATTTTACTTTCAAGTGCAAACAGTAACAGGTGATTCGAATCATGGAAATTGAAGTACAGAGAAAAAAAATAGAAAATACTCTGGATATAATAGATGTTAATGTGCCAAATTATTTTGCATCGAAACTTCCGGCTCCCCTCTCACGCATATCCCAAAGCCTCATTAAAAGTTTAAGATTGAAATTGAAACAAATCCCTGAACGTGATTGGCTTGTCACATGGCGGTGCTGAAATCCGATTGGCCGGTCAACGGAAAGAATTCGGTGTAATCTCCTCTGCAAAATAAATTGGTACATTAACATCTATTATATCCAGAGTATTTTCTAATTTTCTTTCTCTGTACTTCAATTTCCATGGTTCCAATTAGCTTTTACTGTTTGCACTTGAAAGTAAAATACAAACTCATTAGAGGGGAATTTTAACTTGCTTTGAATATATAATGAAACTGCCAATAGTATATTTACCGGTGTCTGTACTGTCAGTAACAAAAGTTATTTTCCTATGTTAAAATTTCTTCCGCGAATATCTCTCGAATGGACGGACAGATTTGAGTGCAATATTCAGGAACTTAAAGTAGATATAGTTTTCGGTAAATTTCAGAAAACTACTCAAATCAGTCCATCAATTCCAAAGTTATAAAGAAAATAAATTTTAAAGAAGAGAAAGAAATTTTTTCGCTGACTGTACATTCGTCACTGGTTTGATTCGTCGCGCTGAAGCAGTTCTAGTTAATAACATGTAAATTTAAGTATCTATTACATTCAGAGTATTTTCTCACATTTTCTGTACTTTAATTATAAATGGTGCCAAAATTTCCGTTTGCTTCGTTTCTTGGTGCCAAAATTACCGGTGCCAAAATTACTGTGTCAAAACTACTGGTGCCAAAATTTCCGGTGCCAAAATTTCCGCCTTTCCAATTCCCGGAGGGAGCTCACGTGGTTCGGACTCTACGTTAATCATTAAGTTCACGTCTCATATAGCTTCGCTGCTAAACAGGATGTTAAACTGAAAAAAAATCAAATCAAAATATTCCTTACTATAAGAAAGAAGAAAAGAACTGTAAATTTTTCAAGAAAAGAACTGTTTTAGGAACTGTCAATTTTTGTGCAATTAAAGAATAACTTGTGACGGACTTCTTTTCTTGCGAAATGATATCTCAATTAGATCCGGAGCGGCTTACTAACATATCGAGCCCTTGTAAGATGAAATGAAAGTACGCTCGAATTGTCTCGCTCCAACAGCTTAATTTTTGGGCCATTTTTAGTGGCATTTTTAAAACGCAATTACTGTAGTTTTCTTAACTTCACGGAAAGATAACCAATACGTACTCATGGAACGGCAAATCTTTTATGGCACCATTTGTATTCTATGAACCAATAATACATACAAAACTTTATATTTCCAAATGAAAATATATACATTAATGGGTCATTTCAAAAAGTGGAGGGGCAACTGCCCCCCTTTGCCCCCCTAATCGCCGCCCGTGGTCCTAGGATTAAAAGTGTATCCTTGTATGGATATTTAGATAGAGGAAATACTAGTTCTTGCCGAATTTCTTTGAACGATATGTTCCATTATTTTTAAACTAGGGTTTAAAATGTGATTGATTGCGTTTAGGGCGGCTTATAACACTTGACACATGTTCATTAGAACGTTTTATTTTCATTTGATATAAAGAATTACCCAGCAAATTTTGGCATTTGAATTTTTTGACACCCTGTATTTACGATAGGAAATGAAGTTATGCAATGTGCATAAATAATTGCTGTTTTCCATGCAGTAGTATTTGCATTAAGGTGCGTGTAATTATTATTATTTAAAACTATATAAATTTTAAAATAACGCTGGCACATGAATTCACATCCATATATGAAAATCTCATAGGTGATATGGTAATGCTCTTAAGTCGCAATTAAATTGTACGTAATTACAGATGTACATGAAAAGTCAGAGTGTTACAGCTGACGGTGATGAACAGAAGAGGAAGAAAAGAACACATTTCTTTCAACTTGCCTAAGGGGTTTTAAAAGTGACATGACAATTGTGCAGGAAGTTTTAAAACCCCTTAGGCAGGATCTTTCAAGTGAAAAATTTTAATTCTTTAGTCGTCAAAAGAAAGATGATTTGAGTACGAAACTACATTTATACATATAAACTAGTTCTCTCTTTGGTCAACCCTAGCACACTGATAAGCATAAAATATTTTCTGGGCGCTAAGTATACGATATTATATGTGGGCGCTAAATCTACGGGCGCTAAGTGCACTCCACGGCCTTCAGAAGATGTTCTCCGTATAGTGTGAAAGACGATTTCGTGGATGGTTTTGAGAACCAGGACACACTCTCGCGTTCTGTTGGATGGTGAAATTGATAAATCTACCTCAAGCTTCATGACTCGTTGCGATCACTATAGTACTCTTACAATACGGTATTGTATTTCTGATTTTTTTTTTTAATTAAGAAATCCACAAGGGATAATTTACTCTTGGAGTTATTTTCGTGCAATTTTCTCAAAATCTCTCTGGTGACTTTGTTCGCATTCTGTAAATAAATATTATATTTTATTTTATCTACAATATCCTATAAGCTATTACTTATGGGGAAAATTCACAAAGGGTAGTTTACTCTTGTGAGTTTTCTTCAGAGCGGTTTTCCGAAAACGCGTATTATAATGTTGTTTATATTTTATTAATGTTTCAGAAATAATTATTGCCTGATATGAATTAATTTAAGAAATCGGAGCGAGAAAGTTAAGTGCGGTGACACGTAACTTTTATTTATTTATTCATTAACGTAAAGGATGTTTTGGAGGGGATATGGGCATAACCTATGTAACGAAGAAATCATTCCGCAATATCTGTTGGGACTGAGGTAGACTCAAGAAATAACCAAGATGGCCGACTGGTGGCTTCCAACCCTTTGTCATAGACAGCTGGTTGCAAAAATATTTAACATTCACACACAGAGCCCGAAGATATTGATATGGCATAAAAATATATGTCAAATTGTCCGTAATAGGGCACACACACATGTCGTAATGATAATAAACACACTGCCAACAATGTTAATAATATTGTCACTAAACACACTGCAAGAAGACGCTAGAAATATTAACTTTAGTGGAAATAATGCTAGTTTAGTCACTAGACAACATTTAAAAGGTGCTAAATTTCTTTTGTAACAATGATAAATAAACCAATTGTTTTTGATAAAAAATATCCTTAAAAATTTCTAGATCAATAGACAAAGTGCTACATTGGTAACACTGATTACAAGAGACAAACGACAACCGCCTCACGTTTCCGCGCATGTGTATAAATTTGTGACGTGCCCCAGTGATCAAAACATAACATACTAATCCGTCAAAACTAATGAAAACAAGGCAGTAGATCATTTTTACCTACTATAGTTGCTCACATTTTTTATGTTCATGACGGACATATCAGTAATGTCAAAAAATCGACATATTTCCTTATGTCCATCATTAGAAGGCAATTCATTTGTACACATTAAAGTATGTCCAAATTTGAAGACATGCATTTTTGTGTCGTTTTGAGTCGTTTCGGGCTCTGTGTGCAGTGGTGAAGGTTGGATCCTCCAAAATTAAAAAAAAAATGAAATGAAATCTTTAAGTTTTACGTCCCACGATCATGCCGGTTAGGCTAAAGGAGACGGTGATTATGAGAAATGAGTGAAATGGTGGAATGAAGAAAGCGGGAAGAAACGGGAAAACCCCGAGAAAACCCATGAGCACGGTGTTTGTCCACCACAAAGTCCACACGGCGCGAGCTGGGATCGAACCAGGGACCCCAAGCTCCAGAGGTGAACGCTCTACCACTGAGCCACCGCGGCCCCTTCCTCCAAAATTGAGGGGAAGGAAAGGAATATAGGTATGTAATAGGGAACCATAAAAAGATCGCCCTCCTACAAAAGCAATTTTTTGACATGACACTAGCTTACTCAAAATTATAACTTCAATTCCTTTGCTAAAGATTCTAGACTTGAATCTTGGAAATGAAATGAAATGGAATGAAATATTTCAGTTTAACGTCCCACGATTATGCCTGTTAAACTAAGGGAGCCGATGATTAAAGCAAGTGAATGATGATGGAAGAATTGGTAGAATGAAAATGCGGGAGAAAATGAGAGTACCCCGAGAAAATTCATGGACACGATCTTGTCCACCACAAACTAACGTGGCCGGCAATCGAACCAGGGATCCCACGCGCCAGAGGTAAGCACTCTACATGAATCTTGGGAAGAGAATACTGTATAAGGGCGTATCTGTAGTACTACTGAAGTAAACTAAAAATTTTGGACCCCTCCCAATAATTCCTCTTCGATATATCCCTGCCTAGAGATACATTGACTCAAGTACAGTAGTTGATTCGTTTAGAGCACAAGGGAATGAAGTGCAGTTAACAAAGTTGTGTTGAAAAGACTAACGTTTGTAGTTTGTACAGTACGCATAGAAAAGTGAAAACTATTTTTTTTTACATTATAAGTTGTTTACAATATTTTATGTTTATGGTCAAAAAAGTTTAAAAAAAAATGTTTGTAGCCAGTTCTTTTGACAATGATATCTCGGAAACCACAAGTTCTAGAAAGATGCCGTTTTCACAGATCGATTAGTTCAGTTCTAATTGAATATTTAAAAAGAAATGGCCGCTATTTCTTTATTACATTTTTTGGGGTACACTGGAAGTATTGAAATTTAAAAAGACATATCCTACCAGTTATACATTCCAACACAACATATGTTTACACCGGGTTAATATATCTCTCCGGCGTTTATTTCATGGCCAAACGAAATGAAGAACGAAGGATAACCATTTCTCCAGTCTAAGATGAATCTTTACTGTTTGGAGTGTTTTGCCCAATGAACACCATATATCACTGTCATTATAATTAATTATGTGTGTAATGTATTTGCTTATTACATACTGCATGCAAGAAGAAGGAAAACACTGATCATACATGAATTAGAAACTCCAACTGGAAGTAGGCTTAAATCGTGCAAATGGTGCGAGATATTGAAAAAAATAATCGAAAAAGTCTCTCCTTTATGGTATCCCTTGCCGATTTTTATGAAGACGTCTTTCACTTGTGTCTGTAAAGGGACATGTACAGATGTTATGAGGAATGACAAGGAGTTTCATGCTCATATGTGAATGATACGCTGCGTAAAGAGAGCGCAAGTCCAGCTAGTTGTATATAAATCTTTTAAGCTGTAAAAGGACTTTCAGATAGAGACCTAAAGATGAAATACCCAAAACGCCTTCATCCCCCCCCCCCACACACACAAAAAAAGACTTGATTCCCTTGTGCACTGAACGCGCTATATAGACCTAGACATACAGTATGCTCCATTCTTTCAACCAAACCAGTTGCATGACGGAAGATTCGCAGTTTGTAATACGACTGAACCTATACGATATTGCAATGTGTCGGTAATATTCTTTACCACTGAAACCAATGTTATGTGTTTTGATTGGTTTGAAGATAATTATTAGTTGCCGTGTATTGATGTCATGACATGTTTTGGTATTCTTTCGGCTAATTACTCTTTTGTGTAATCATCTATCAGAGCAATGGGTGTGGCCAATCAACAAGAGTAGGGGAAGTGAAAGGATCGGCTGCCTTGTCTGCAGTATTTCTCTCTGTCTTCTGCAGACAATTTAAGACCAAATCGTCTGTCCGCTCTGTCTAAAATGTTTTCGTTGTATACAGGATACTACGAAAGTTGCACGCATCAAACATAAAACATAGTATAGTTATAGCTATTTACCGAGCGAAGTAGCTTAAGTGGTAGAGCGTTGGCTTCGCATTCGGGAGGTCGCGGGTTCGAATCCCACTGCCGACCATCCTGACTGGGGTTTTCCCGGGTTTTCCTCAGTTCTACCAAGCAAATGCCGGGATGGTACCTAGTAAACAGGCCTTGGCCGATACCTTCCCAAATCCTTTCCATTGTTGTTGTTGTTGTTAGATATCCAGTACAAAATGGCCTCTGAGCTGTATCTGGTGGTTGTTAAATAAATAAATAAATATTGCATCACAAATAAAATCTGGTAAATATAATTAAGAAGATCGCGAAATTCAGATTTATAAATGAATCTACGCTGGTAGGTGAAGCGGTCAGTATTAAATACCCCTCATACCACAAGTATTTGAGATTGTAAGCTCACCAATATTTTTTAAGGCTCAAGCAAAATATCTTTGAACTTCTGGGAGCCACGTCTGTTTGACATCAGATTAAACAACAACACTTTAGGCTTTATATATTCTCACATACTCAAAGTATTCTACAGTAGGAAGTCGAAAATCCGAACTAATTGAAACCACAGATAGTTCGGATTTTAAAATTGTTCGGATTTTCGAAAATGACGGAGAAAATGCCATTTAGGCTTAAATATACTGTACGGTATGCTCCTTTATCGATACAGTAGTTATACAGTACTTACAGTAATTACAATACCGTACGTAAGGCTACTTACATTTAATGTTTCTGAAGAACCTGCTCATACACTAAATTACACTGGTTTTGTAACTCACACTTAAAACTTAACTTGTATAGGCCTAAGGGAAAATAAAAATAAAAATATATTTGACAAACAATTACATATGAATGGAGCTTTTGTAAAAACACTGACTTCACACAACGCCGACGGACAACCCTATTGTTTGTTTATCGCTAGCGCTAAGACAAAATGTAAGAAGCTTCTAGGGACCGCGTTCGGAATTTTGACGTTTGGATTATCTACGTCCTATTGTATATGAAGTATACAACTTCCTATACCCCAAAAATGTAAAGTTTTAACCTTACCAATATTTTTTTTGAATTTTAACTCAAAAAATCTTTTTACATCTGGGAAGCTAATCTATTTGGCATCTGTTTAAACAATACAGTAGGTCAAAGTTCTCAAACTTTTCCATTGGCTTGTCACTAAAGCATATTAATTATTAATGCCACAGTAAGTCGTACTTATCACCAACAGCGGTTAAGAAACTGCGCTTGAGGCTTTATATACGCATTCTTATTACGAGTGTGAGATTTTACATTCATCAAAGCAAGGGAATGTTCTAGATTATAAACGGGATGTGAAATCAAACATATGTTTTCTAAAGGAATCAAGAAGTATGGTTTCGTTCCAAGAGAGTTACCGAGTGGAATAAGGGACAGACGGACGTAGTAACATGACAAATGTTATAAGGCTTACCAGCGAAATCCTAATAATTGGGGTGGAGATAAAGAACGTGGTAAGCCTACAACTATGGGTGTGGGATGGGATGCAAGGACTTAATGGCCTCAAATCGAGGAAAACTGAAGCAGGAAATTTCTAACTCATTTTTTACAAGTAGTGTGTGCGCCACAGTTAGGTGTTAGGAATCTATATGTGACTCTTACAAAAAGACAATCAATAAATCAATCTTCTACTTACCAGTATACTTTTTTTTTATTAGATTTGAATTTCATTTTAGCGTCCCTTTCAACAGTGAAGTTATGTGAGACATGAATCCACAGTTAAAGTGGAATCCAAACCATATGAGCTCCCGCCGGGAATCGAACCCATGTCTCCCATGCCAAATTCACGTATGCTAAACTCTTAGCCACAAGACAGCTCGGTGTACTTTTTTTTAAAACAGATAGTACATAATTACATACATAATCTGTTCCAACAGAATAAGAACTCATATATTATTATTATTAGCAACAAATAACAATTTTTAGCATTTTTTTTTTATTTTGTCAAAAACTACACATGAGAAATTACCCTCAAGCTTGTCAATTTATTCTATTCGTTGTAATCTATCAATTGATTGCACATTATTAAAGATAAATTTAAATTAAATTGTAACAGTTAATCATAATTTTGTGTTGGACCATATCTCATCAGGGCCGTACTCACGGGGGGAAGTAGGCCGGTAGCCAGCCCAAAAATGTAGGGGGGCCCGGCTGAAGTTAGGGGGCCCGATCCAAAAATATTATAGTTCATCACCATATTATAGTTCATTTGCAAGCCCACCGTGAAAAGTTTAGGGGGGCCCGCAAAAATTTAGGGGGTCCGGCTCCCCTGGACCCCC